>NW_028135386.1:0-171083 GCF_964662115.1 Mustela nivalis
AAGCAGCAGCAGCCCACAAAACATTTCTCAGCGAATGCTGTGCTTTCGCAGAGGCTTTGGCTTGGAGCGAACAGCACTTCGCTGCTGCTTCCTCAGCAAGCCTTCAGTTGCCTCAGGGAAGAAGAGCTGCGGGAGAGCTGGTGCCTAATGGGCCTTGCTTTCCAGGGCTCCATGTTCGCGTCCTGGGATCACCCTGCCAGGCCGAACTAAGCAGAGACAGCCACAATGCTGCTATAGCGCGCGTAGCCTTGGATGGCACTCTATGCACACCACCATCTCCCAGTGTAGGCATCGCTTGGCCCTTTACTCTGGCGCTCAGGCGGACTCGCGGACTAGGCCAGTGCTTTCGCCACCGGAAAGGAAAGGTGACAGGATCCCAGCACACCGCCCGTGCACTTAATAGGGAGCTTTGGGGGACTGTCCCCACTCCTTCCCCTTAAACCCCGTGCCTCCTCCAAGCTTCCACATCCTGGAGGAAGACGGCATCTGACTCTCCGTTATTTCAGGGAGCTGTTTCTGCGAGTTCAGTGTAGGCGCCTGGTGGCTAGTGCATGTCTGCCCCAGGGACAGGTGGCCAAGGAGCTGCCGTCTCCTTAAGCCCAGAGGCTCAGGACAGGCATGCTCTCTGCCCAGACTCCTTCCTAAGAGAGGACCACGCGCCCTGCCCACCTCATCCACTCCTGTCTCCTTTGCTGGCCAGACTTCCTTCTCTGCACAGGGAGCTAGTGACACTTGTATTGTCCCTGGCCGCTGTGCCTGCCTGGGAAGGCTCTCCTGCTTAGCAACCTTTTCCAGACCAGAAGGCCAATGGCTCCTGCTCTTCTCACTGGGCAGCTTGCTGCACCTTTCACAGACATGCTCCTGGGGAGCGCCGTGAAAGACATGTCCCTTTCCTTAAGACTCATTCCACAGGCGCAAGCTCGTTTCTCTCTCAGGCAGAGAGATGCACAGGCAAAGAAGATTTCGTTCCCTGCGGGTTTATTACACCGTGCTGAGGAGACCAGCTCAGGCAACAGGAGAATCCCTCAGACCCGAATCTGGTTTCGCAAAGAATGCTATGCTTTCCCAGAGGGGATGCCAGGGCAAAGAGGATTTCGCTCTATGCCGTATGCTCCCATAGTGCTGCGAATACTAGGCTAAGGCAAGCAACAAAAGCAGCCCACAGAACAGACTCTGATTTCCCCGCGACTGCTATGCTTTCGCAGAGGTTTTCAGCTTGGCACGAACCGCACTTCGCTGCTGTTTCCTCAGAGAGGCTTTGGGTGTTCACTCTGTCGCGGCAGGGAAGAAGAGAGGCAGGAGAGCTGGTGCCTCTTGGGACTTGCTTTCCCGGGCTTCAAGATCACGCCCGGGGTTCTCCTTGCTATGCCGAACTAAGCAGACACAGTCACAACCCTGCAGCAGCGTGCGTGTCTTAGCATGGCACTCTATGCCTCTTACCATCTCCTGGGGTAGGTAAGGCTTTGCCTTTTCTCTGGCGCTCAGGCAGACTCGGGGTCTAGGCCAGTGCCTTCACCACAGGAGAGAGGAGGCGACAGGATCACTGCACACGGCCCGTGCACTGGGACGGGCAACTGTGGGGGACAGTCTCGACTCTTTTCCCGGCACACGCCCTGCCACCCACATCGCTGCCACATCTTGGTGGAAGACGGCATCTGACTGCCCGATTCTCCATGGGTTTGTTTCTGCGCGTTCCGGGTAGAGCACCTGGTGGCAAGCCCAAGTCTGCCCTTGGGACAGGTGGCCAAGGAGATGATCTCCCCTTGGGACCAGAGGCACAGGACAGGCCTGCCTTCTGCCCAGACTCCTTCCTCAGAGTGGTTCACGCTCCTCTGCCCTCGTCGTCCCCTCATGTCTCCTTAGCAGCCGGGGTTCCATCGCTCCGCACATGGAGCAGGTGACACTTGTCTTGCCACCGGCCTGCTGTTAGTGCCACGGCAGGCTATCCTGCTTCCCGAGCGTTTCCTGACCCCAAGGCCAACGGCTCCTTCTCTTCTCCGGGGGCGGCGTGCTGAGCCTTCCCCACTCTTGGCTTCTCTCTCTGGCAGAGGGTATGCTAGGGCAAAGGGTATTTCGCTCCATGCGAGTATCTTCCACCGAGCTCCGGAGACTAGCTCAGGCAAGCAGTAGCAGCATCCCCAAACCCAACTCTGATTTCCCAAGGAACGCAGTGCTTTCCCAGGGGAGATGCCCAGGCAATGAGGCTTTCGCTGTATGCGGGTTTCTCCCACCGTCAGACTGGGCTCAGGCAAGCAGCAGCAGCCCACAAAACATTTCTCAGCGAATGCTGTGCTTTCGCAGAGGCTTTGGCTTGGAGCGAACAGCACTTCGCTGCTGCTTCCTCAGCAAGCCTTCAGTTGCCTCAGGGAAGAAGAGCTGCGGGAGAGCTGGTGCCTAATGGGCCTTGCTTTCCAGGGCTCCATGTTCGCGTCCTGGGATCACCCTGCCAGGCCGAACTAAGCAGACACAGCCACAATGCTGCTATAGCGCGCGTAGCCTTGGATGGCACTCTATGCACACCACCATCTCCCAGTGTAGGCATCGCTTGGCCCTTTACTCTGGCGCTCAGGCGGACTCGCGGACTAGGCCAGTGCTTTCGCCACAGGAAAGGAAAGGTGACAGGATCCCAGCACACCGCCCGTGCACTTAATAGGGAGCTTTGGGGGACTGTCCCCACTCCTTCCCCTTAAACCCCGTGCCTCCTCCAAGCTTCCACATCCTGGAGGAAGACGGCATCTGACTCTCCGTTATTTCAGGGAGCTGTTTCTGCGAGTTCAGTGTAGGCGCCTGGTGGCTAGTGCATGTCTGCCCCAGGGACAGGTGGCCAAGGAGCTGCCGTCTCCTTAAGCCCAGAGGCTCAGGACAGGCATGCTCTCTGCCCAGACTCCTTCCTAAGAGAGGACCACGCGCCCTGCCCACCTCATCCACTCCTGTCTCCTTTGCTGGCCAGACTTCCTTCTCTGCACAGGGAGCTAGTGACACTTGTATTGTCCCTGGCCGCTGTGCCTGCCTGGGAAGGCTCTCCTGCTTAGCAACCTTTTCCAGACCAGAAGGCCAATGGCTCCTGCTCTTCTCACTGGGCAGCTTGCTGCACCTTTCACAGACATGCTCCTGGGGAGCGCCGTGAAAGACATGTCCCTTTCCTTAAGACTCTTTCCACAGGCGCAAGCTCGCTTCTCTCTCAGGCAGAGAGATGCACAGGCAAAGAAGATTTCGTTCCCTGCGGGTTTATTACACCGTGCTGAGGAGACCAGCTCAGGCAACAGGAGAATCCCTCAGACCCGAATCTGGTTTCGCAAAGAATGCTATGCTTTCCCAGAGGGGATGCCAGGGCAAAGAGGATTTCGCTCTATGCCGTATGCTCCCATAGTGCTGCGAATACTAGGCTAAGGCAAGCAACAAAAGCAGCCCACAGAACAGACTCTGATTTCCCCGCGACTGCTATGCTTTCGCAGAGGTTTTCAGCTTGGCACGAACCGCACTTCGCTGCTGTTTCCTCAGAGAGGCTTTGGGTGTTCACTCTGTCGCGGCAGGGAAGAAGAGAGGCGGGAGAGCTGGTGCCTCTTGGGACTTGCTTTCCCGGGCTTCAAGATCACGCCCGGGGTTCTCCTTGCTATGCCGAACTAAGCAGACACAGTCACAACCCTGCAGCAGCGTGCGTGTCTTAGCATGGCACTCTATGCCTCTTACCATCTCCTGGGGTAGGTAAGGCTTTGCCTTTTCTCTGGCGCTCAGGCAGACTCGGGGTCTAGGCCAGTGCCTTCACCACAGGAGAGAGGAGGCGACAGGATCACTGCACACGGCCCGTGCACTGGGACGGGCAACTGTGGGGGACAGTCTCGACTCTTTTCCCGGCACACGCCCTGCCACCCACATCGCTGCCACATCTTGGTGGAAGACGGCATCTGACTGCCCGATTCTCCATGGGTTTGTTTCTGCGCGTTCCGGGTAGAGCACCTGGTGGCAAGCCCAAGTCTGCCCTTGGGACAGGTGGCCAAGGAGATGATCTCCCCTTGGGACCAGAGGCACAGGACAGGCCTGCCTTCTGCCCAGACTCCTTCCTCAGAGTGGTTCACGCTCCTCTGCCCTCGTCGTCCCCTCATGTCTCCTTAGCAGCCGGGGTTCCATCGCTCCGCACATGGAGCAGGTGACACTTGTCTTGCCACCGGCCTGCTGTTAGTGCCACGGCAGGCTATCCTGCTTCCCGAGCGTTTCCTGACCCCAAGGCCAACGGCTCCTTCTCTTCTCCGGGGGCGGCGTGCTGAGCCTTCCCCACTCTTGGCTTCTCTCTCTGGCAGAGGGTATGCTAGGGCAAAGGGTATTTCGCTCCATGCGAGTATCTTCCACCGAGCTCCGGAGACTAGCTCAGGCAAGCAGTAGCAGCATCCCCAAACCCAACTCTGATTTCCCAAGGAACGCAGTGCTTTCCCAGGGGAGATGCCCAGGCAATGAGGCTTTCGCTGTATGCGGGTTTCTCCCACCGTCAGACTGGGCTCAGGCAAGCAGCAGCAGCCCACAAAACATTTCTCAGCGAATGCTGTGCTTTCGCAGAGGCTTTGGCTTGGAGCGAACAGCACTTCGCTGCTGCTTCCTCAGCAAGCCTTCAGTTGCCTCAGGGAAGAAGAGCTGCGGGAGAGCTGGTGCCTAATGGGCCTTGCTTTCCAGGGCTCCATGTTCGCGTCCTGGGATCACCCTGCCAGGCCGAACTAAGCAGACACAGCCACAATGCTGCTATAGCGCGCGTAGCCTTGGATGGCACTCTATGCACACCACCATCTCCCAGTGTAGGCATCGCTTGGCCCTTTACTCTGGCGCTCAGGCGGACTCGCGGACTAGGCCAGTGCTTTCGCCACAGGAAAGGAAAGGTGACAGGATCCCAGCACACCGCCCGTGCACTTAATAGGGAGCTTTGGGGGACTGTCCCCACTCCTTCCCCTTAAACCCCGTGCCTCCTCCAAGCTTCCACATCCTGGAGGAAGACGGCATCTGACTCTCCGTTATTTCAGGGAGCTGTTTCTGCGAGTTCAGTGTAGGCGCCTGGTGGCTAGTGCATGTCTGCCCCAGGGACAGGTGGCCAAGGAGCTGCCGTCTCCTTAAGCCCAGAGGCTCAGGACAGGCATGCTCTCTGCCCAGACTCCTTCCTAAGAGAGGACCACGCGCCCTGCCCACCTCATCCACTCCTGTCTCCTTTGCTGGCCAGACTTCCTTCTCTGCACAGGGAGCTAGTGACACTTGTATTGTCCCTGGCCGCTGTGCCTGCCTGGGAAGGCTCTCCTGCTTAGCAACCTTTTCCAGACCAGAAGGCCAATGGCTCCTGCTCTTCTCACTGGGCAGCTTGCTGCACCTTTCACAGACATGCTCCTGGGGAGCGCCGTGAAAGACATGTCCCTTTCCTTAAGACTCTTTCCACAGGCGCAAGCTCGCTTCTCTCTCAGGCAGAGAGATGCACAGGCAAAGAAGATTTCGTTCCCTGCGGGTTTATTACACCGTGCTGAGGAGACCAGCTCAGGCAACAGGAGAATCCCTCAGACCCGAATCTGGTTTCGCAAAGAATGCTATGCTTTCCCAGAGGGGATGCCAGGGCAAAGAGGATTTCGCTCTATGCCGTATGCTCCCATAGTGCTGCGAATACTAGGCTAAGGCAAGCAACAAAAGCAGCCCACAGAACAGACTCTGATTTCCCCGCGACTGCTATGCTTTCGCAGAGGTTTTCAGCTTGGCACGAACCGCACTTCGCTGCTGTTTCCTCAGAGAGGCTTTGGGTGTTCACTCTGTCGCGGCAGGGAAGAAGAGAGGCGGGAGAGCTGGTGCCTCTTGGGACTTGCTTTCCCGGGCTTCAAGATCACGCCCGGGGTTCTCCTTGCTATGCCGAACTAAGCAGACACAGTCACAACCCTGCAGCAGCGTGCGTGTCTTAGCATGGCACTCTATGCCTCTTACCATCTCCTGGGGTAGGTAAGGCTTTGCCTTTTCTCTGGCGCTCAGGCAGACTCGGGGTCTAGGCCAGTGCCTTCACCACAGGAGAGAGGAGGCGACAGGATCACTGCACACGGCCCGTGCACTGGGACGGGCAACTGTGGGGGACAGTCTCGACTCTTTTCCCGGCACACGCCCTGCCACCCACATCGCTGCCACATCTTGGTGGAAGACGGCATCTGACTGCCCGATTCTCCATGGGTTTGTTTCTGCGCGTTCCGGGTAGAGCACCTGGTGGCAAGCCCAAGTCTGCCCTTGGGACAGGTGGCCAAGGAGATGATCTCCCCTTGGGACCAGAGGCACAGGACAGGCCTGCCTTCTGCCCAGACTCCTTCCTCAGAGTGGTTCACGCTCCTCTGCCCTCGTCGTCCCCTCATGTCTCCTTAGCAGCCGGGGTTCCATCGCTCCGCACATGGAGCAGGTGACACTTGTCTTGCCACCGGCCTGCTGTTAGTGCCACGGCAGGCTATCCTGCTTCCCGAGCGTTTCCTGACCCCAAGGCCAACGGCTCCTTCTCTTCTCCGGGGGCGGCGTGCTGAGCCTTCCCCACTCTTGGCTTCTCTCTCTGGCAGAGGGTATGCTAGGGCAAAGGGTATTTCGCTCCATGCGAGTATCTTCCACCGAGCTCCGGAGACTAGCTCAGGCAAGCAGTAGCAGCATCCCCAAACCCAACTCTAATTTCCCAAGGAACGCAGTGCTTTCCCAGGGGAGATGCCCAGGCAATGAGGCTTTCGCTGTATGCGGGTTTCTCCCACCGTCAGACTGGGCTCAGGCAAGCAGCAGCAGCCCACAAAACATTTCTCAGCGAATGCTGTGCTTTCGCAGAGGCTTTGGCTTGGAGCGAACAGCACTTCGCTGCTGCTTCCTCAGCAAGCCTTCAGTTGCCTCAGGGAAGAAGAGCTGCGGGAGAGCTGGTGCCTAATGGGCCTTGCTTTCCAGGGCTCCATTTTCGCGTCCTGGGATCACCCTACCAGGCCGAACTAAGCAGACACAGCCACAATGCTGCTATAGCGCGTGTAGCCTTGGATGGCACTCTATGCACACCACCATCTCCCAGTGTGGGCATCGCTTGGCCCTTTACTCTGGCGCTCAGGCGGACTCGCGGACTAGGCCAGTGCTTTCACCACAGGAAAGGAAAGGTGACAGGATCCCAGCACACCGCCCGTGCACTTAATAGGGAGCTTTGGGGGACTGTCCCCACTCCTTCCCCTTAAACCCCGTGCCTCCTCCAAGCTTCCACATCCTGGAGGAAGACGGCATCTGACTCTCCGTTATTTCAGGGAGCTGTTTCTGCGAGTTCAGTGTAGGCGCCTGGTGGCTAGTGCATGTCTGCCCCAGGGACAGGTGGCCAAGGAGCTGCCGTCTCCTTAAGCCCAGAGGCTCAGGACAGGCATGCTCTCTGCCCAGACTCCTTCCTAAGAGAGGACCACGCGCCCTGCCCACCTCATCCACTCCTGTCTCCTTTGCTGGCCAGACTTCCTTCTCTGCACAGGGAGCTAGTGACACTTGTATTGTCCCTGGCCGCTGTGCCTGCCTGGGAAGGCTCTCCTGCTTAGCAACCTTTTCCAGACCAGAAGGCCAATGGCTCCTGCTCTTCTCACTGGGCAGCTTGCTGCACCTTTCACAGACATGCTCCTGGGGAGCACCGTGAAAGACATGTCCCTTTCCTTAAGACTCTTTCCACAGGCGCAAGCTCGCTTCTCTCTCAGGCAGAGAGATGCACAGGCAAAGAAGATTTCGTTCCCTGCGGGTTTATTACACCGTGCTGAGGAGACCAGCTCAGGCAACAGGAGAATCCCTCAGACCCGAATCTGGTTTCGCAAAGAATGCTATGCTTTCCCAGAGGGGATGCCAGGGCAAAGAGGATTTCGCTCTATGCCGTATGCTCCCATAGTGCTGCGAATACTAGGCTAAGGCAAGCAACAAAAGCAGCCCACAGAACAGACTCTGATTTCCCCGCGACTGCTATGCTTTCGCAGAGGTTTTCAGCTTGGCACGAACCGCACTTCGCTGCTGTTTCCTCAGAGAGGCTTTGGGTGTTCACTCTGTCGCGGCAGGGAAGAAGAGAGGCGGGAGAGCTGGTGCCTCTTGGGACTTCCTTTCCCGGGCTTCAAGATCACGCCCGGGGTTCTCCTTGCTATGCCGAACTAAGCAGACACAGTCACAACCCTGCAGCAGCGTGCGTGTCTTAGCATGGCACTCTATGCCTCTTACCATCTCCTGGGGTAGGTAAGGCTTTGCCTTTTCTCTGGCGCTCAGGCAGACTCGGGGTCTAGGCCAGTGCCTTCACCACAGGAGAGAGGAGGCGACAGGATCACTGCACACGGCCCGTGCACTGGGACGGGCAACTGTGGGGGACAGTCTCGACTCTTTTCCCGGCACACGCCCTGCCACCCACATCGCTGCCACATCTTGGTGGAAGACGGCATCTGACTGCCCGATTCTCCATGGGTTTGTTTCTGCGCGTTCCGGGTAGAGCACCTGGTGGCAAGCCCAAGTCTGCCCTTGGGACAGGTGGCCAAGGAGATGATCTCCCCTTGGGACCAGAGGCACAGGACAGGCCTGCCTTCTGCCCAGACTCCTTCCTCAGAGTGGTTCACGCTCCTCTGCCCTCGTCGTCCCCTCATGTCTCCTTAGCAGCCGGGGTTCCATCGCTCCGCACATGGAGCAGGTGACACTTGTCTTGCCACCGGCCTGCTGTTAGTGCCACGGCAGGCTATCCTGCTTCCCGAGCGTTTCCTGACCCCAAGGCCAACGGCTCCTTCTCTTCTCCGGGGGCGGCGTGCTGAGCCTTCCCCACTCTTGGCTTCTCTCTCTGGCAGAGGGTATGCTAGGGCAAAGGGTATTTCGCTCCATGCGAGTATCTTCCACCGAGCTCCGGAGACTAGCTCAGGCAAGCAGTAGCAGCATCCCCAAACCCAACTCTGATTTCCCAAGGAACGCAGTGCTTTCCCAGGGGAGATGCCCAGGCAATGAGGCTTTCGCTGTATGCGGGTTTCTCCCACCGTCAGACTGGGCTCAGGCAAGCAGCAGCAGCCCACAAAACATTTCTCAGCGAATGCTGTGCTTTCGCAGAGGCTTTGGCTTGGAGCGAACAGCACTTCGCTGCTGCTTCCTCAGCAAGCCTTCAGTTGCCTCAGGGAAGAAGAGCTGCGGGAGAGCTGGTGCCTAATGGGCCTTGCTTTCCAGGGCTCCATGTTCGCGTCCTGGGATCACCCTGCCAGGCCGAACTAAGCAGACACAGCCACAATGCTGCTATAGCGCGCGTAGCCTTGGATGGCACTCTATGCACACCACCATCTCCCAGTGTAGGCATCGCTTGGCCCTTTACTCTGGCGCTCAGGCGGACTCGCGGACTAGGCCAGTGCTTTCGCCACAGGAAAGGAAAGGTGACAGGATCCCAGCACACCGCCCGTGCACTTAATAGGGAGCTTTGGGGGACTGTCCCCACTCCTTCCCCTTAAACCCCGTGCCTCCTCCAAGCTTCCACATCCTGGAGGAAGACGGCATCTGACTCTCCGTTATTTCAGGGAGCTGTTTCTGCGAGTTCAGTGTAGGCGCCTGGTGGCTAGTGCATGTCTGCCCCAGGGACAGGTGGCCAAGGAGCTGCCGTCTCCTTAAGCCCAGAGGCTCAGGACAGGCATGCTCTCTGCCCAGACTCCTTCCTAAGAGAGGACCACGCGCCCTGCCCACCTCATCCACTCCTGTCTCCTTTGCTGGCCAGACTTCCTTCTCTGCACAGGGAGCTAGTGACACTTGTATTGTCCCTGGCCGCTGTGCCTGCCTGGGAAGGCTCTCCTGCTTAGCAACCTTTTCCAGACCAGAAGGCCAATGGCTCCTGCTCTTCTCACTGGGCAGCTTGCTGCACCTTTCACAGACATGCTCCTGGGGAGCGCCGTGAAAGACATGTCCCTTTCCTTAAGACTCTTTCCACAGGCACAAGCTCGATTCTCTCTCAGGCAGAGAGATGCACAGGCAAAGAAGATTTCGTTCCATGCGGGTTTATTACACCGTGCTGAGGAGACCAGCTCAGGCAACAGGAGAATCCCTCAGACCCGAATCTGGTTTCGCAAAGAATGCTATGCTTTCCCAGAGGGGATGCCAGGGCAAAGAGGATTTCGCTCTATGCCGTATGCTCCCATAGTGCTGCGAATACTAGGCTAAGGCAAGCAACAAAAGCAGCCCACAGAACAGACTCTGATTTCCCCGCGACTGCTATGCTTTCGCAGAGGTTTTCAGCTTGGCACGAACCGCACTTCGCTGCTGTTTCCTCAGAGAGGCTTTGGGTGTTCACTCTGTCGCGGCAGGGAAGAAGAGAGGCGGGAGAGCTGGTGCCTCTTGGGACTTCCTTTCCCGGGCTTCAAGATCACGCCCGGGGTTCTCCTTGCTATGCCGAACTAAGCAGACACAGTCACAACCCTGCAGCAGCGTGCGTGTCTTAGCATGGCACTCTATGCCTCTTACCATCTCCTGGGGTAGGTAAGGCTTTGCCTTTTCTCTGGCGCTCAGGCAGACTCGGGGTCTAGGCCAGTGCCTTCACCACAGGAGAGAGGAGGCGACAGGATCACTGCACACGGCCCGTGCACTGGGACGGGCAACTGTGGGGGACAGTCTCGACTCTTTTCCCGGCACACGCCCTGCCACCCACATCGCTGCCACATCTTGGTGGAAGACGGCATCTGACTGCCCGATTCTCCATGGGTTTGTTTCTGCGCGTTCCGGGTAGAGCACCTGGTGGCAAGCCCAAGTCTGCCCTTGGGACAGGTGGCCAAGGAGATGATCTCCCCTTGGGACCAGAGGCACAGGACAGGCCTGCCTTCTGCCCAGACTCCTTCCTCAGAGTGGTTCACGCTCCTCTGCCCTCGTCGTCCCCTCATGTCTCCTTAGCAGCCGGGGTTCCATCGCTCCGCACACTTGTCTTGCCACCGGCCTGCTGTTAGTGCCACGGCAGGCTATCCTGCTTCCCGAGCGTTTCCTGACCCCAAGGCCAACGGCTCCTTCTCTTCTCCGGGGGCGGCGTGCTGAGCCTTCCCCACTCTTGGCTTCTCTCTCTGGCAGAGGGTATGCTAGGGCAAAGGGTATTTCGCTCCATGCGAGTATCTTCCACCGAGCTCCGGAGACTAGCTCAGGCAAGCAGTAGCAGCATCCCCAAACCCAACTCTGATTTCCCAAGGAACGCAGTGCTTTCCCAGGGGAGATGCCCAGGCAATGAGGCTTTCGCTGTATGCGGGTTTCTCCCACCGTCAGACTGGGCTCAGGCAAGCAGCAGCAGCCCACAAAACATTTCTCAGCGAATGCTGTGCTTTCGCAGAGGCTTTGGCTTGGAGCGAACAGCACTTCGCTGCTGCTTCCTCAGCAAGCCTTCAGTTGCCTCAGGGAAGAAGAGCTGCGGGAGAGCTGGTGCCTAATGGGCCTTGCTTTCCAGGGCTCCATGTTCGCGTCCTGGGATCACCCTGCCAGGCCGAACTAAGCAGACACAGCCACAATGCTGCTATAGCGCGCGTAGCCTTGGATGGCACTCTATGCACACCACCATCTCCCAGTGTAGGCATCGCTTGGCCCTTTACTCTGGCGCTCAGGCGGACTCGCGGACTAGGCCAGTGCTTTCACCACAGGAAAGGAAAGGTGACAGGATCCCAGCACACCGCCCGTGCACTTAATAGGGAGCTTTGGGGGACTGTCCCCACTCCTTCCCCTTAAACCCCGTGCCTCCTCCAAGCTTCCACATCCTGGAGGAAGACGGCATCTGACTCTCCGTTATTTCAGGGAGCTGTTTCTGCGAGTTCAGTGTAGGCGCCTGGTGGCTAGTGCATGTCTGCCCCAGGGACAGGTGGCCAAGGAGCTGCCGTCTCCTTAAGCCCAGAGGCTCAGGACAGGCATGCTCTCTGCCCAGACTCCTTCCTAAGAGAGGACCACGCGCCCTGCCCACCTCATCCACTCCTGTCTCCTTTGCTGGCCAGACTTCCTTCTCTGCACAGGGAGCTAGTGACACTTGTATTGTCCCTGGCCGCTGTGCCTGCCTGGGAAGGCTCTCCTGCTTAGCAACCTTTTCCAGACCAGAAGGCCAATGGCTCCTGCTCTTCTCACTGGGCAGCTTGCTGCACCTTTCACAGACATGCTCCTGGGGAGCGCCGTGAAAGACATGTCCCTTTCCTTAAGACTCTTTCCACAGGCACAAGCTCGATTCTCTCTCAGGCAGAGAGATGCACAGGCAAAGAAGATTTCGTTCCATGCGGGTTTATTACACCGTGCTGAGGAGACCAGCTCAGGCAACAGGAGAATCCCTCAGACCCGAATCTGGTTTCGCAAAGAATGCTATGCTTTCCCAGAGGGGATGCCAGGGCAAAGAGGATTTCGCTCTATGCCGTATGCTCCCATAGTGCTGCGAATACTAGGCTAAGGCAAGCAACAAAAGCAGCCCACAGAACAGACTCTGATTTCCCCGCGACTGCTATGCTTTCGCAGAGGTTTTCAGCTTGGCACGAACCGCACTTCGCTGCTGTTTCCTCAGAGAGGCTTTGGGTGTTCACTCTGTCGCGGCAGGGAAGAAGAGAGGCGGGAGAGCTGGTGCCTCTTGGGACTTGCTTTCCCGGGCTTCAAGATCACGCCCGGGGTTCTCCTTGCTATGCCGAACTAAGCAGACACAGTCACAACCCTGCAGCAGCGTGCGTGTCTTAGCATGGCACTCTATGCCTCTTACCATCTCCTGGGGTAGGTAAGGCTTTGCCTTTTCTCTGGCGCTCAGGCAGACTCGGGGTCTAGGCCAGTGCCTTCACCACAGGAGAGAGGAGGCGACAGGATCACTGCACACGGCCCGTGCACTGGGACGGGCAACTGTGGGGGACAGTCTCGACTCTTTTCCCGGCACACGCCCTGCCACCCACATCGCTGCCACATCTTGGTGGAAGACGGCATCTGACTGCCCGATTCTCCATGGGTTTGTTTCTGCGCGTTCCGGGTAGAGCACCTGGTGGCAAGCCCAAGTCTGCCCTTGGGACAGGTGGCCAAGGAGATGATCTCCCCTTGGGACCAGAGGCACAGGACAGGCCTGCCTTCTGCCCAGACTCCTTCCTCAGAGTGGTTCACGCTCCTCTGCCCTCGTCGTCCCCTCATGTCTCCTTAGCAGCCGGGGTTCCATCGCTCCGCACATGGAGCAGGTGACACTTGTCTTGCCACCGGCCTGCTGTTAGTGCCACGGCAGGCTATCCTGCTTCCCGAGCGTTTCCTGACCCCAAGGCCAACGGCTCCTTCTCTTCTCCGGGGGCGGCGTGCTGAGCCTTCCCCACTCTTGGCTTCTCTCTCTGGCAGAGGGTATGCTAGGGCAAAGGGTATTTCGCTCCATGCGAGTATCTTCCACCGAGCTCCGGAGACTAGCTCAGGCAAGCAGTAGCAGCATCCCCAAACCCAACTCTGATTTCCCAAGGAACGCAGTGCTTTCCCAGGGGAGATGCCCAGGCAATGAGGCTTTCGCTGTATGCGGGTTTCTCCCACCGTCAGACTGGGCTCAGGCAAGCAGCAGCAGCCCACAAAACATTTCTCAGCGAATGCTGTGCTTTCGCAGAGGCTTTGGCTTGGAGCGAACAGCACTTCGCTGCTGCTTCCTCAGCAAGCCTTCAGTTGCCTCAGGGAAGAAGAGCTGCGGGAGAGCTGGTGCCTAATGGGCCTTGCTTTCCAGGGCTCCATGTTCGCGTCCTGGGATCACCCTGCCAGGCCGAACTAAGCAGACACAGCCACAATGCTGCTATAGCGCGCGTAGCCTTGGATGGCACTCTATGCACACCACCATCTCCCAGTGTAGGCATCGCTTGGCCCTTTACTCTGGCGCTCAGGCGGACTCGCGGACTAGGCCAGTGCTTTCGCCACAGGAAAGGAAAGGTGACAGGATCCCAGCACACCGCCCGTGCACTTAATAGGGAGCTTTGGGGGACTGTCCCCACTCCTTCCCCTTAAACCCCGTGCCTCCTCCAAGCTTCCACATCCTGGAGGAAGACGGCATCTGACTCTCCGTTATTTCAGGGAGCTGTTTCTGCGAGTTCAGTGTAGGCGCCTGGTGGCTAGTGCATGTCTGCCCCAGGGACAGGTGGCCAAGGAGCTGCCGTCTCCTTAAGCCCAGAGGCTCAGGACAGGCATGCTCTCTGCCCAGACTCCTTCCTAAGAGAGGACCACGCGCCCTGCCCACCTCATCCACTCCTGTCTCCTTTGCTGGCCAGACTTCCTTCTCTGCACAGGGAGCTAGTGACACTTGTATTGTCCCTGGCCGCTGTGCCTGCCTGGGAAGGCTCTCCTGCTTAGCAACCTTTTACAGACCAGAAGGACAATGGCTCCTGCTCTTCTCACTGGGCAGCTTGCTGCACCTTTCACAGACATGCTCCTGGGGAGCGCCGTGAAAGACATGTCCCTTTCCTTAAGACTCTTTCCACAGGCGCAAGCTCGCTTCTCTCTCAGGCAGAGAGATGCACAGGCAAAGAAGATTTCGTTCCCTGCGGGTTTATTACACCGTGCTGAGGAGACCAGCTCAGGCAACAGGAGAATCCCTCAGACCCGAATCTGGTTTCGCAAAGAATGCTATGCTTTCCCAGAGGGGATGCCAGGGCAAAGAGGATTTCGCTCTATGCCGTATGCTCCCATAGTGCTGCGAATACTAGGCTAAGGCAAGCAACAAAAGCAGCCCACAGAACAGACTCTGATTTCCCCGCGACTGCTATGCTTTCGCAGAGGTTTTCAGCTTGGCACGAACCGCACTTCGCTGCTGTTTCCTCAGAGAGGCTTTGGGTGTTCACTCTGTCGCGGCAGGGAAGAAGAGAGGCGGGAGAGCTGGTGCCTCTTGGGACTTGCTTTCCCGGGCTTCAAGATCACGCCCGGGGTTCTCCTTGCTATGCCGAACTAAGCAGACACAGTCACAACCCTGCAGCAGCGTGCGTGTCTTAGCATGGCACTCTATGCCTCTTACCATCTCCTGGGGTAGGTAAGGCTTTGCCTTTTCTCTGGCGCTCAGGCAGACTCGGGGTCTAGGCCAGTGCCTTCACCACAGGAGAGAGGAGGCGACAGGATCACTGCACACGGCCCGTGCACTGGGACGGGCAACTGTGGGGGACAGTCTCGACTCTTTTCCCGGCACACGCCCTGCCACCCACATCGCTGCCACATCTTGGTGGAAGACGGCATCTGACTGCCCGATTCTCCATGGGTTTGTTTCTGCGCGTTCCGGGTAGAGCACCTGGTGGCAAGCCCAAGTCTGCCCTTGGGACAGGTGGCCAAGGAGATGATCTCCCCTTGGGACCAGAGGCACAGGACAGGCCTGCCTTCTGCCCAGACTCCTTCCTCAGAGTGGTTCACGCTCCTCTGCCCTCGTCGTCCCCTCATGTCTCCTTAGCAGCCGGGGTTCCATCGCTCCGCACACTTGTCTTGCCACCGGCCTGCTGTTAGTGCCACGGCAGGCTATCCTGCTTCCCGAGCGTTTCCTGACCCCAAGGCCAACGGCTCCTTCTCTTCTCCGGGGGCGGCGTGCTGAGCCTTCCCCACTCTTGGCTTCTCTCTCTGGCAGAGGGTATGCTAGGGCAAAGGGTATTTCGCTCCATGCGAGTATCTTCCACCGAGCTCCGGAGACTAGCTCAGGCAAGCAGTAGCAGCATCCCCAAACCCAACTCTGATTTCCCAAGGAACGCAGTGCTTTCCCAGGGGAGATGCCCAGGCAATGAGGCTTTCGCTGTATGCGGGTTTCTCCCACCGTCAGACTGGGCTCAGGCAAGCAGCAGCAGCCCACAAAACATTTCTCAGCGAATGCTGTGCTTTCGCAGAGGCTTTGGCTTGGAGCGAACAGCACTTCGCTGCTGCTTCCTCAGCAAGCCTTCAGTTGCCTCAGGGAAGAAGAGCTGCGGGAGAGCTGGTGCCTAATGGGCCTTGCTTTCCAGGGCTCCATGTTCGCGTCCTGGGATCACCCTGCCAGGCCGAACTAAGCAGACACAGCCACAATGCTGCTATAGCGCGCGTAGCCTTGGATGGCACTCTATGCACACCACCATCTCCCAGTGTAGGCATCGCTTGGCCCTTTACTCTGGCGCTCAGGCGGACTCGCGGACTAGGCCAGTGCTTTCGCCACAGGAAAGGAAAGGTGACAGGATCCCAGCACACCGCCCGTGCACTTAATAGGGAGCTTTGGGGGACTGTCCCCACTCCTTCCCCTTAAACCCCGTGCCTCCTCCAAGCTTCCACATCCTGGAGGAAGACGGCATCTGACTCTCCGTTATTTCAGGGAGCTGTTTCTGCGAGTTCAGTGTAGGCGCCTGGTGGCTAGTGCATGTCTGCCCCAGGGACAGGTGGCCAAGGAGCTGCCGTCTCCTTAAGCCCAGAGGCTCAGGACAGGCATGCTCTCTGCCCAGACTCCTTCCTAAGAGAGGACCACGCGCCCTGCCCACCTCATCCACTCCTGTCTCCTTTGCTGGCCAGACTTCCTTCTCTGCACAGGGAGCTAGTGACACTTGTATTGTCCCTGGCCGCTGTGCCTGCCTGGGAAGGCTCTCCTGCTTAGCAACCTTTTCCAGACCAGAAGGCCAATGGCTCCTGCTCTTCTCACTGGGCAGCTTGCTGCACCTTTCACAGACATGCTCCTGGGGAGCGCCGTGAAAGACATGTCCCTTTCCTTAAGACTCTTTCCACAGGCACAAGCTCGATTCTCTCTCAGGCAGAGAGATGCACAGGCAAAGAAGATTTCGTTCCATGCGGGTTTATTACACCGTGCTGAGGAGACCAGCTCAGGCAACAGGAGAATCCCTCAGACCCGAATCTGGTTTCGCAAAGAATGCTATGCTTTCCCAGAGGGGATGCCAGGGCAAAGAGGATTTCGCTCTATGCCGTATGCTCCCATAGTGCTGCGAATACTAGGCTAAGGCAAGCAACAAAAGCAGCCCACAGAACAGACTCTGATTTCCCCGCGACTGCTATGCTTTCGCAGAGGTTTTCAGCTTGGCACGAACCGCACTTCGCTGCTGTTTCCTCAGAGAGGCTTTGGGTGTTCACTCTGTCGCGGCAGGGAAGAAGAGAGGCGGGAGAGCTGGTGCCTCTTGGGACTTCCTTTCCCGGGCTTCAAGATCACGCCCGGGGTTCTCCTTGCTATGCCGAACTAAGCAGACACAGTCACAACCCTGCAGCAGCGTGCGTGTCTTAGCATGGCACTCTATGCCTCTTACCATCTCCTGGGGTAGGTAAGGCTTTGCCTTTTCTCTGGCGCTCAGGCAGACTCGGGGTCTAGGCCAGTGCCTTCACCACAGGAGAGAGGAGGCGACAGGATCACTGCACACGGCCCGTGCACTGGGACGGGCAACTGTGGGGGACAGTCTCGACTCTTTTCCCGGCACACGCCCTGCCACCCACATCGCTGCCACATCTTGGTGGAAGACGGCATCTGACTGCCCGATTCTCCATGGGTTTGTTTCTGCGCGTTCCGGGTAGAGCACCTGGTGGCAAGCCCAAGTCTGCCCTTGGGACAGGTGGCCAAGGAGATGATCTCCCCTTGGGACCAGAGGCACAGGACAGGCCTGCCTTCTGCCCAGACTCCTTCCTCAGAGTGGTTCACGCTCCTCTGCCCTCGTCGTCCCCTCATGTCTCCTTAGCAGCCGGGGTTCCATCGCTCCGCACATGGAGCAGGTGACACTTGTCTTGCCACCGGCCTGCTGTTAGTGCCACGGCAGGCTATCCTGCTTCCCGAGCGTTTCCTGACCCCAAGGCCAACGGCTCCTTCTCTTCTCCGGGGGCGGCGTGCTGAGCCTTCCCCACTCTTGGCTTCTCTCTCTGGCAGAGGGTATGCTAGGGCAAAGGGTATTTCGCTCCATGCGAGTATCTTCCACCGAGCTCCGGAGACTAGCTCAGGCAAGCAGTAGCAGCATCCCCAAACCCAACTCTGATTTCCCAAGGAACGCAGTGCTTTCCCAGGGGAGATGCCCAGGCAATGAGGCTTTCGCTGTATGCGGGTTTCTCCCACCGTCAGACTGGGCTCAGGCAAGCAGCAGCAGCCCACAAAACATTTCTCAGCGAATGCTGTGCTTTCGCAGAGGCTTTGGCTTGGAGCGAACAGCACTTCGCTGCTGCTTCCTCAGCAAGCCTTCAGTTGCCTCAGGGAAGAAGAGCTGCGGGAGAGCTGGTGCCTAATGGGCCTTGCTTTCCAGGGCTCCATGTTCGCGTCCTGGGATCACCCTGCCAGGCCGAACTAAGCAGACACAGCCACAATGCTGCTATAGCGCGCGTAGCCTTGGATGGCACTCTATGCACACCACCATCTCCCAGTGTAGGCATCGCTTGGCCCTTTACTCTGGCGCTCAGGCGGACTCGCGGACTAGGCCAGTGCTTTCGCCACAGGAAAGGAAAGGTGACAGGATCCCAGCACACCGCCCGTGCACTTAATAGGGAGCTTTGGGGGACTGTCCCCACTCCTTCCCCTTAAACCCCGTGCCTCCTCCAAGCTTCCACATCCTGGAGGAAGACGGCATCTGACTCTCCGTTATTTCAGGGAGCTGTTTCTGCGAGTTCAGTGTAGGCGCCTGGTGGCTAGTGCATGTCTGCCCCAGGGACAGGTGGCCAAGGAGCTGCCGTCTCCTTAAGCCCAGAGGCTCAGGACAGGCATGCTCTCTGCCCAGACTCCTTCCTAAGAGAGGACCACGCGCCCTGCCCACCTCATCCACTCCTGTCTCCTTTGCTGGCCAGACTTCCTTCTCTGCACAGGGAGCTAGTGACACTTGTATTGTCCCTGGCCGCTGTGCCTGCCTGGGAAGGCTCTCCTGCTTAGCAACCTTTTCCAGACCAGAAGGCCAATGGCTCCTGCTCTTCTCACTGGGCAGCTTGCTGCACCTTTCACAGACATGCTCCTGGGGAGCGCCGTGAAAGACATGTCCCTTTCCTTAAGACTCTTTCCACAGGCGCAAGCTCGCTTCTCTCTCAGGCAGAGAGATGCACAGGCAAAGAAGATTTCGTTCCCTGCGGGTTTATTACACCGTGCTGAGGAGACCAGCTCAGGCAACAGGAGAATCCCTCAGACCCGAATCTGGTTTCGCAAAGAATGCTATGCTTTCCCAGAGGGGATGCCAGGGCAAAGAGGATTTCGCTCTATGCCGTATGCTCCCATAGTGCTGCGAATACTAGGCTAAGGCAAGCAACAAAAGCAGCCCACAGAACAGACTCTGATTTCCCCGCGACTGCTATGCTTTCGCAGAGGTTTTCAGCTTGGCACGAACCGCACTTCGCTGCTGTTTCCTCAGAGAGGCTTTGGGTGTTCACTCTGTCGCGGCAGGGAAGAAGAGAGGCGGGAGAGCTGGTGCCTCTTGGGACTTGCTTTCCCGGGCTTCAAGATCACGCCCGGGGTTCTCCTTGCTATGCCGAACTAAGCAGACACAGTCACAACCCTGCAGCAGCGTGCGTGTCTTAGCATGGCACTCTATGCCTCTTACCATCTCCTGGGGTAGGTAAGGCTTTGCCTTTTCTCTGGCGCTCAGGCAGACTCGGGGTCTAGGCCAGTGCCTTCACCACAGGAGAGAGGAGGCGACAGGATCACTGCACACGGCCCGTGCACTGGGACGGGCAACTGTGGGGGACAGTCTCGACTCTTTTCCCGGCACACGCCCTGCCACCCACATCGCTGCCACATCTTGGTGGAAGACGGCATCTGACTGCCCGATTCTCCATGGGTTTGTTTCTGCGCGTTCCGGGTAGAGCACCTGGTGGCAAGCCCAAGTCTGCCCTTGGGACAGGTGGCCAAGGAGATGATCTCCCCTTGGGACCAGAGGCACAGGACAGGCCTGCCTTCTGCCCAGACTCCTTCCTCAGAGTGGTTCACGCTCCTCTGCCCTCGTCGTCCCCTCATGTCTCCTTAGCAGCCGGGGTTCCATCGCTCCGCACACTTGTCTTGCCACCGGCCTGCTGTTAGTGCCACGGCAGGCTATCCTGCTTCCCGAGCGTTTCCTGACCCCAAGGCCAACGGCTCCTTCTCTTCTCCGGGGGCGGCGTGCTGAGCCTTCCCCACTCTTGGCTTCTCTCTCTGGCAGAGGGTATGCTAGGGCAAAGGGTATTTCGCTCCATGCGAGTATCTTCCACCGAGCTCCGGAGACTAGCTCAGGCAAGCAGTAGCAGCATCCCCAAACCCAACTCTGATTTCCCAAGGAACGCAGTGCTTTCCCAGGGGAGATGCCCAGGCAATGAGGCTTTCGCTGTATGCGGGTTTCTCCCACCGTCAGACTGGGCTCAGGCAAGCAGCAGCAGCCCACAAAACATTTCTCAGCGAATGCTGTGCTTTCGCAGAGGCTTTGGCTTGGAGCGAACAGCACTTCGCTGCTGCTTCCTCAGCAAGCCTTCAGTTGCCTCAGGGAAGAAGAGCTGCGGGAGAGCTGGTGCCTAATGGGCCTTGCTTTCCAGGGCTCCATGTTCGCGTCCTGGGATCACCCTGCCAGGCCGAACTAAGCAGACACAGCCACAATGCTGCTATAGCGCGCGTAGCCTTGGATGGCACTCTATGCACACCACCATCTCCCAGTGTAGGCATCGCTTGGCCCTTTACTCTGGCGCTCAGGCGGACTCGCGGACTAGGCCAGTGCTTTCGCCACAGGAAAGGAAAGGTGACAGGATCCCAGCACACCGCCCGTGCACTTAATAGGGAGCTTTGGGGGACTGTCCCCACTCCTTCCCCTTAAACCCCGTGCCTCCTCCAAGCTTCCACATCCTGGAGGAAGACGGCATCTGACTCTCCGTTATTTCAGGGAGCTGTTTCTGCGAGTTCAGTGTAGGCGCCTGGTGGCTAGTGCATGTCTGCCCCAGGGACAGGTGGCCAAGGAGCTGCCGTCTCCTTAAGCCCAGAGGCTCAGGACAGGCATGCTCTCTGCCCAGACTCCTTCCTAAGAGAGGACCACGCGCCCTGCCCACCTCATCCACTCCTGTCTCCTTTGCTGGCCAGACTTCCTTCTCTGCACAGGGAGCTAGTGACACTTGTATTGTCCCTGGCCGCTGTGCCTGCCTGGGAAGGCTCTCCTGCTTAGCAACCTTTTCCAGACCAGAAGGCCAATGGCTCCTGCTCTTCTCACTGGGCAGCTTGCTGCACCTTTCACAGACATGCTCCTGGGGAGCGCCGTGAAAGACATGTCCCTTTCCTTAAGACTCTTTCCACAGGCACAAGCTCGATTCTCTCTCAGGCAGAGAGATGCACAGGCAAAGAAGATTTCGTTCCATGCGGGTTTATTACACCGTGCTGAGGAGACCAGCTCAGGCAACAGGAGAATCCCTCAGACCCGAATCTGGTTTCGCAAAGAATGCTATGCTTTCCCAGAGGGGATGCCAGGGCAAAGAGGATTTCGCTCTATGCCGTATGCTCCCATAGTGCTGCGAATACTAGGCTAAGGCAAGCAACAAAAGCAGCCCACAGAACAGACTCTGATTTCCCCGCGACTGCTATGCTTTCGCAGAGGTTTTCAGCTTGGCACGAACCGCACTTCGCTGCTGTTTCCTCAGAGAGGCTTTGGGTGTTCACTCTGTCGCGGCAGGGAAGAAGAGAGGCGGGAGAGCTGGTGCCTCTTGGGACTTCCTTTCCCGGGCTTCAAGATCACGCCCGGGGTTCTCCTTGCTATGCCGAACTAAGCAGACACAGTCACAACCCTGCAGCAGCGTGCGTGTCTTAGCATGGCACTCTATGCCTCTTACCATCTCCTGGGGTAGGTAAGGCTTTGCCTTTTCTCTGGCGCTCAGGCAGACTCGGGGTCTAGGCCAGTGCCTTCACCACAGGAGAGAGGAGGCGACAGGATCACTGCACACGGCCCGTGCACTGGGACGGGCAACTGTGGGGGACAGTCTCGACTCTTTTCCCGGCACACGCCCTGCCACCCACATCGCTGCCACATCTTGGTGGAAGACGGCATCTGACTGCCCGATTCTCCATGGGTTTGTTTCTGCGCGTTCCGGGTAGAGCACCTGGTGGCAAGCCCAAGTCTGCCCTTGGGACAGGTGGCCAAGGAGATGATCTCCCCTTGGGACCAGAGGCACAGGACAGGCCTGCCTTCTGCCCAGACTCCTTCCTCAGAGTGGTTCACGCTCCTCTGCCCTCGTCGTCCCCTCATGTCTCCTTAGCAGCCGGGGTTCCATCGCTCCGCACATGGAGCAGGTGACACTTGTCTTGCCACCGGCCTGCTGTTAGTGCCACGGCAGGCTATCCTGCTTCCCGAGCGTTTCCTGACCCCAAGGCCAACGGCTCCTTCTCTTCTCCGGGGGCGGCGTGCTGAGCCTTCCCCACTCTTGGCTTCTCTCTCTGGCAGAGGGTATGCTAGGGCAAAGGGTATTTCGCTCCATGCGAGTATCTTCCACCGAGCTCCGGAGACTAGCTCAGGCAAGCAGTAGCAGCATCCCCAAACCCAACTCTGATTTCCCAAGGAACGCAGTGCTTTCCCAGGGGAGATGCCCAGGCAATGAGGCTTTCGCTGTATGCGGGTTTCTCCCACCGTCAGACTGGGCTCAGGCAAGCAGCAGCAGCCCACAAAACATTTCTCAGCGAATGCTGTGCTTTCGCAGAGGCTTTGGCTTGGAGCGAACAGCACTTCGCTGCTGCTTCCTCAGCAAGCCTTCAGTTGCCTCAGGGAAGAAGAGCTGCGGGAGAGCTGGTGCCTAATGGGCCTTGCTTTCCAGGGCTCCATGTTCGCGTCCTGGGATCACCCTGCCAGGCCGAACTAAGCAGACACAGCCACAATGCTGCTATAGCGCGCGTAGCCTTGGATGGCACTCTATGCACACCACCATCTCCCAGTGTAGGCATCGCTTGGCCCTTTACTCTGGCGCTCAGGCGGACTCGCGGACTAGGCCAGTGCTTTCGCCACAGGAAAGGAAAGGTGACAGGATCCCAGCACACCGCCCGTGCACTTAATAGGGAGCTTTGGGGGAACGCAGAGGTTTTCAGCTTGGCAAGATCCCAGGGAAGAGGAATCTAGTTTGACACGGGGCCCTCCCTACTGCAGGGAGCCTTATTCCCCCTTCCTTCAGACAAAAACACAGCCTACTTGTGATCTCAGTCTGTCCAACAAATAAATAAAGTCATTATAAATAAATAAATAAATAAATATATTCAGGCATGTTTTATATAGTGATCAAGTGCAATTCTGCAGTGTGGCTCAGGGTTCTTCCATCGGGAGATTTTGGGAAGCAGGCCTCTGAGGTTGAAAGGCTGAGCAGCCGACCACGGCTTCATGTGAGGTATAGGGTTAGGGTTAGGGTTAGGGTTAGGGTTAGGGTTATGTTTAGGTGAGGGTTAGTAAGGGTTAGGGTTATGTCTTAGAAACAAGGCATGTCGGAACTGGCCACACAATACTGGCACACCAAGGGCTGAGTTGAGGGTGGGATTCAGCAGAATCATCAGGCGATGGAATTTTGGACGGGACAGGCCAAGAGGGTGGAATGCCCTCAGGGGAGCATGCTGGTTTCTATATATCTGAAGGTACTGGATAGCACAGAAGGAAAGGGTCAGTTTCTGCCTGAGAGGCTGAGTCCTTCCTACAGACTGACTTTCCCATCCACAGGAGGACCTGGGTTCAGTCCTCCGGTGTCCAGAGTCTGATCACGTAACCTAGGCTTAGAGTTTGGCTCTGGGAGAATGGCTGACCTGATTTGTCTGGGCAGAATTAGGCTTTCCACGGGACTCAGTTGAGGACATAGCCCTGGCGGACCAACCTATTCCCGGATTGTGGTGTGGGGGTCCTAGGAAGGTGTTGGTAGAATGATCGGACAGGCAGATTTCTCCTGCCCCGAGGGTCTTCCACAGGGCTAAATTTGCCATTATCATAGTGGGCGGCACCCAGAGGCCTGCGATGTGAAGAAGGAATCCCCTACCTAGAGGGCTACCAGGGCAGGCAACCGGGGTTAGAAGTCTGAAGAAGCACCCTAGGGGTTAGGGTTAGGCCGAAGCACATGGGAGACCCTACCGGCCCTTGCTGAGGGATCATCAAACTCCTGGTTCTCGCTTCAGGTGGGCGCTCCTTGGAGCTGTGTCCCAAGGGGTGCATGCAGATTTCACCTGTTCTACGGATTCAGCTCATTTCTAAAGGGCAAACGTTCCCATTGGGATCTATGGACATTGTGCGGTGCATTTCAGGGTTCCCGCATCTGCAGAGTTCATGGACCAGGCTACTGAGGACAGAAGCCTGAGCATGGGACAGGGGCTTTGCATCAGGATTCCCGTGAAGGTTATTTCACAAGTGAATGCTGTTGGTAACACCTGGGTGAGTCAGTGGGTTAGGCCACTGCCTTCAGCTCAGGACATGATCCCAGAGTCCTGGGATGGAGCCCCACATCGGGCTGTGTCCTCAGCACGGAGCCTTCTTTCCCTTCTCTGGGCCTGCAACACTGCCTACATCTGTTCGCTCCCTGCAAAGTGAAAAAGTAAAATCTTGAAGCAATGAATAAATAAATAAATTAATTAATAATAAATATATAAAAGAGAGGGCATGATTTCCTATTGGAATCTAGGTCATTTGTGCGGGGCAGCTCAGGGTTCCCCCATGGGGAGAGTTTGGGAACCAGGCCTTTGAGGACAGAAGACTGAGCACATGACTTGGGCTTCGCATTATGCTAAGGCTGAAGGTCATTGCTATAGGGTATGCTTTCCAGAACACCTGTGTACCTCATTGGATGTGACCTCTTGCCTCGGCCCAGGTCAAGATCCCAGGGAAGAGGAATCTAGTTTGACACGGGGCCCTCCCCACTGCAGGGAGCCTTATTCCCCCTTCCTTCAGACAAAAACACAGCCTACTTGTGATCTCAGTCGGTCCAACAAATAAATAAAGTCATTATAAATAAATAAATAAATAAATATATTCAGGCATGTTTTATATAGTGATCAAGTGCAATTCTGCAGTGTGGATCAGGGTTCTTCCATCGGGAGATTTTGGGAACCAGGCCTCTGAGGTTGGAAGGCAGAGCAGCCGACCACGGATTCATGTGAGGTATAGGGTTAGGGTTAGGGTTAGGGTTAGGGTTATGTTTAGGTGAGGGTTAGAGTAATAGTTACGGCTATGTCTTAGGAACAAGGCATGTCGGAACTGGCCACACAATACTGGCACACCAAGGGCTGAGTTGAGGGTGGGACTCAGCAGAATCCTCAGGCGATGGAATTTTGGACGGGACAGGCCAAGAGGGTGGAATGCCCTCAGGGGAGCATGCTCGTTTCTATATATCTGAAGGTACTGGATAGCACAGAAGGAAAGGGTCAGTTTCTGCCTGAGAGGCTGAGTCCTTCCTACAGACTGACTTTCCCATCCACAGGAGGACCTGGGTTCAGTCCTCCGGTGTCCAGAGTCTGATCACGTAACCTAGGCTTAGGGTTTGGCTCTGGGAGAATGGCTGACCTGATTTGTCAGGGCAGAATTAGGCTTTCCACGGGACTCAGTTGAGGACGTAGCCCTGGCGGACCATCCTATTCCCGGATTGTGGTGTGGGGGTCCTAGGAAGGTGTTGGTAGAATGATCGGACAGGCAGATTTCTCCCGCCCCGAGGGTCTTCCACAGGGCTAAATTTGCCATTATCATAGTGGGCGGCAACCAGAAGCCTGCGATGTGAAGAAGGAATCGCCTACCTAGAGGGCTACCAGGGCAGGCAACCGGGGTTAGAAGTCTGAAGAAGCACCCTCGGGTTAGGGTTAGGCCGAAGCACATGGGAGACCCTACCGGCCCTTGCTGAGGGATCATCAAACTCCTGGTTCCCGCTTCAGGTGGGCGCTCCTTGGAGCTGTGTCCCAAGGGGTGCATGCAGATTTCACCTGTTCTAAGGATCAGCTCATTTCTAAAGGGCAAACGTTCCCATTGGGATCTATGGACATTGTGCGGTGCACCTCAGGGTTCCCGCATCTGCAGAGTTCATGGACCAGGCTACTGTGGACAGAAGCCTGAGCATGGGACAGGGGCTTTGCATCAGGATTCCCGTGAAGGTTATTTCACAAGTGAATGCTGTTGGTAACACCTGGGTGAGTCAGTGGGTTAGGCCACTGCCTTAAGCTCAGGACATGATCCCAGAGTCCTGGGATGGAGCCCCACATCGGGCTGTCTCCTCAGCAGGGAGCCTTCTTTCCCTTCTCTGGGCGTGCAACACTGCCTACATCTGTTCGCTCCCTGCAAAGTGAAAAAGTAAAATCTTGAAGCAATGAATAAATAAATAAATTAATTAATAATAAATATATAAAAGAGAGGGCATGATTTCCTATTGGAATCTAGGTCATTTGTGCGGGGCAGCTCAGGGTTCCCCCATGGGGAGAGTTGGGAACCAGGCCTTTGAGGACAGAAGACTGAGCACATGACTTGGGCTTCGCATTATGCTAAGGCTGAAGGTCATTGCTATAGGGTATGCTTTCCAGAACACCTGTGTACCTCATTGGATGTGACCTCCTGCCTCGGCCCAGGTCAAGATCCCAGGGAAGAGGAATCTAGTTTGACACGGGGCCCTCCCCACTGCAGGGAGCCTTATTCCCCCTTCCTTCAGACAAAAACACAGCCTACTTGTGATCTCAGTCTGTCCAACAAATAAATAAAATCATTATAAATAAATAAATAAATATATTCAGGCATGTTTTATATAGTGATCAAGTGCAATTCTGCAGTGTGGCTCAGGGTTCTTCCATCGGGAGATTTTGGGAACCAGGCCTCTGAGGTTGGAAGGCTGAGCAGCCGACCACGGCTTCATGTGATGTATAGGGTTAGGGTTAGGGTTAGGGTTAGGGTTAGGGTTAGGGTTATGTTTAGGTGAGGGTTAGTAAGGGTTAGGGTTATGTCTTAGGAACAAGGCATGTCGGAACTGGCCACACAATACTGGCACACCAAGGGCTGAGTTGAGGGTGGGATTCAGCAGAATCCTCAGGCGATGGAATTTTGGACGGGACAGGCCAAGAGGGTGTAATGCCCTCAGGGGAGCATGCTGGTTTCTATATATCTGAAGGTACTGGATAGCACAGAAGGAAAGGGTCAGTTTCTGCCTGAGAGGCTGAGTCCTTCCTACAGACTGAATTTCCCATCCACAGGAGGACCTGGGTTCAGTCCTCCGGTGTCCAGAGTCTGATCACGTAACCTAGGCTTAGGGTTTGGCTCTGGGAGAATGGCTGACCTGATTTGTCTGGGCAGAATTAGCCTTTCCACGGGACTCAGTTGAGGACATAGCCCTGGCGGACCATCCTATTCCCGGATTGTGGTGTGGGGGTCCTAGGAAGGTGTTGGTAGAATGATCGTACAGGCAGATTTCTCCTGCCCCGAGTGTCTTCCACAGGGCTAAATTGCCATTATCATAGTGGGCGGCACCCAGAGGCCTGCGATGTGAAGAAGGAATCCTTTACCTAGAGGGCTACCAGGGCAGGCAACCGGGGATAGAAGTCTGAAGAAGCACCCTAGGGGTTAGGTTTAGGCCGAAGCACATGGGAGACCCTACCGGCCCTTGCTGAGTGATCATCAAACTCCTGGTTCCCGCTTCAGGTGGGCGCTCCTTGGAGCTGTGTCCCAAGGGGTGCATGCAGATTTCACCTGTTCTACGGATTCAGCTCATTTCTAAAGGGCAAACGTTCCCATTGGGATCTATGGACATTGTGCGGTGCACCTCAGGGTTCCCGCATCTGCAGAGTTCATGGACCAGGCTACTGAGGACAGAAGCCTGAGCATGGGACAGGGGCTTTGCATCAGGATTCCCGTGAAGGTTATTTCACAAGTGAATGCTGTTGGTAACACCTGGGTGAGTCAGTGGGTTAGGCCACTGCCTTCAGCTCAGGACATGATCCCAGAGTCCTGGGATGGAGCCCCACATCGGGCTGTGTCCTCAGCAGGGAGCCTTCTTTCCCTTCTCTGGGCCTGCAACACTGCCTACATCTGTTCGCTCCCTGCAAAGTGAAAAAGTAAAATCTTGAAGCAATGAATAAATAAATAAATAAATTAATAATAAATATATAAAAGAGAGGGCATGATTTCCTATTGGAATCTAGGTCATTTGTGCGGGGCAGCTCAGGGTTCCCCCATGGGGAGAGTTTGGGAACCAGGCCTTTGAGGACAGAAGACTGAGCACATGACTTGGGCTTCGCATTATGCTAAGGCTGAAGGTCATTGCTATAGGGTATGCTTTCCAGAACACCTGTGTACCTCATTGGATGTGACCTCTTGCCTCGGCCCAGGTCAAGATCCCAGGGAAGAGGAATCTAGTTTGACACGGGGCCCTCCCCACTGCAGGGAGCCTTATTCCCCCTTCCTTCAGACAAAAACACAGCCTACTTGTGATCTCAGTCTGTCCAACAAATAAATAAAGTCATTATAAATAAATAAATAAATAAATATATTCAGGCATGTTTTATATAGTGATCAAGTGCAATTCTGCAGTGTGGCTCAGGGTTCTTCCATCGGGAGATTTTGGGAACCAGGCCTCTGAGGTTGGAAGGCTGAGCAGCCGACCACGGCTTCATGTGAGGTATAGGGTTAGGGTTAGGGTTAGGGTTAGGGTTAGGGTTATGTTTAGGTGAGGGTTAGAGTAATAGTTACGGTTATGTCTTAGGAACAAGGCATGTCGGAACTGGCCACACAATACTGGCACACCAAGGGCTGAGTTGAGGGTGGGACTCAGCAGAATCCTCAGGCGATGGAATTTTGGACGGGACAGGCCAAGAGGGTGGAATGCCCTCAGGGGAGCATGCTGGTTTCTATATATCTGAAGGTACTGGATAGCACAGAAGGAAAGGGTCAGTTTCTGCCTGAGAGGCTGAGTCCTTCCTACAGACTGACTTTCCCATCCACAGGAGGACCTGGGTTCAGTCCTCCGGTGTCCAGAGTCTGATCACGTAACCTAGGCTTAGAGTTTGGCTCTGGGAGAATGGCTGACCTGATTTGTCAGGGCAGAATTAGGCTTTCCACGGGACTCAGTTGAGGACGTAGCCCTGGCGGACCATCCTATTCCCGGATTGTGGTGTGGGGGTCCTAGGAAGGTGTTGGTAGAATGATCGGACAGGCAGATTTCTCCCGCCCCGAGGGTCTTCCACAGGGCTAAATTTGCCATTATCATAGTGGGCGGCAACCAGAAGCCTGCGATGTGAAGAAGGAATCCCCTACCTAGAGGGCTACCAGGGCAGGCAACCGGGGTTAGAAGTCTGAAGAAGCACCCTCGGGTTAGGGTTAGGCCGAAGCACATGGGAGACCCTACCGGTCCTTGCTGAGGGATCATCAAACTCCTGGTTCCCGCTTCAGGTGGGCGCTCCTTGGAGCTGTGTCCCAAGGGGTGCATGCAGATTTCACCTGTTCTACGGATTCAGCTCATTTCTAAAGGGCAAACGTTCCCATTGGGATCTATGGACATTGTGTGGTGCACCTCAGGGTTCCCGCATCTGCAGAGTTCATGGACCAGGCTACTGAGGACAGAAGCCTGAGCATGGGACAGGGGCTTTGCATCAGGATTCCCGTGAAGGTTATTTCACAAGTGAATGCTGTTGGTAACACCTGGGTGAGTCAGTGGGTTAGGCCACTGCCTTCAGCTCAGGACATGATCCCAGAGTCCTGGGATGGAGCCCCACATCGGGCTGTCTCCTCAGCAGGGAGCCTTCCTTCCCTTCTCTGGGCGTGCAACACTGCCTACATCTGTTCGCTCCCTGCAAAGTGAAAAAGTAAAATCTTGAAGCAATGAATAAATAAATAAATTAATTAATAATAAATATATAAAAGAGAGGGCATGATTTCCTATTGGAATCTAGGTCATTTGTGCGGGGCAGCTCAGGGTTCCCCCATGGGGAGAGTTTGGGAACCAGGCCTTTGAGGACAGAAGACTGAGCACATGACTTGGGCTTCGCATTATGCTAAGGCTGAAGGTCATTGCTATTGGGTATGCTTTCCAGAACACCTGTGTACCTCATTGGATGTGACCTCTTGCCTCGGCCCAGGTCAAGATCCCAGGGAAGAGGAATCTAGTTTGACACGGGGCCCTCCCCACTGCAGGGAGCCTTATTCCCCCTTCCTTCAGACAAAAACACAGCCGACTTGTGATCTCAGTCTGTCCAACAAATAAATAAAATGATTATAAATAATTAAATAAATAAATATATTCAGGCATGTTTTATATAGTGATCAAGTGCAATTCTGCAGTGTGGCTCAGGGTTCTTCCATCGGGAGATTTTGGGAACCAGGCCTCTGAGGTTGGAAGGCTGAGCAGCCGACCACGGCTTCATGTGAGGTATAGGGTTAGGGTTAGGGTTAGGGTTAGGGTTAGGGTTATGTTTAGGTGAGGGTTAGAGTAATAGTTACGGTTATGTCTTAGGAACAAGGCATGTCGGAACTGGCCACACAATACTGGCACACCAAGGGCTGAGTTGAGGGTGGGACTCAGCAGAATCATCAGGCGATGGAATTTTGGACGGGACAGGCCAAGAGGGTGGAATGCCCTCAGGCGAGCATGCTGGTTTCTATATATCTGAAGGTACTGGATAGCACAAAGGAAAGGGTCAGTTTCTGCCTGAGAGGCTGAGTCCTTCCTACAGACTGACTTTCCCATCCACAGGAGGACCTGGGTTCAGTCCTCCGGTGTCCAGAGTCTGATCACGTAACCTAGGCTTAGAGTTTGGCTCTGGGAGAATGGCTGACCTGATTTGTCAGGGCAGAATTAGGCTTTCCACGGGACTCAGTTGAGGACGTTGCCCTGGCGGACCATCCTATTCCCGGATTGTGGTGTGGGGGTCCTAGGAAGGTGTTGGTAGAATGATCGGACAGGCAGATTTCTCCCGCCCCGAGGGTCTTCCACAGGGCTAAATTTGCCATTATCATAGTGGGCGGCAACCAGAAGCCGGCGATGTGAAGAAGGAATCCCCTACCTAGAGGGCTACCAGGGCAGGCAACCGGGGTTAGAAGTCTGAAGAAGCACCCTCGGGTTAGGGTTAGGCCGAAGCACATGGGAGACCCTACCGGTCCTTGCTGAGGGATCATCAAACTCCTGGTTCCCGCTTCAGGTGGGCACTCCTTGGAGCTGTGTCCCAAGGGGTGCATGCAGATTTCACCTGTTCTACGGATTCAGCTCATTTCTAAAGGGCAAACGTTCCCATTGGGATCTATGGACATTGTGCGGTGCACCTCAGGGTTCCCGGATCTGCAGAGTTCATGGACCAGGCTACTGAGGACAGAAGCCTGAGCATGGGACAGGGGCTTTGCATCAGGATTCCCGTGAAGGTTATTTCACAAGTGAATGCTGTTGGTAACACCTGGGTGAGTCAGTGGGTTAGGCCACTGCCGTCAGCTCAGGACATGATCCCAGAGTCCTGGGATGGAGCCCCACATTGGGCTGTCTCCTCAGCAGGGAGCCTTCTTTCCCTTCTCTGGGCGTGCAACATGCCTACATCTTTTCACTACCTGCAAAGTGAAAAAGTAAAATCTAGAAGCAATGAATAAATAAATAAATAATAAATATATAAATGAGAGGGCATGATTTCCTATTGGAATCTAGGTCATTTGTGCGGGGCAGCTCAGGGTTCCCCCATGGGGAGAGTTTGGGAACCAGGCCTTTGAGGACAGAAGACTGAGCACATGACTTGGGCTTCGCATTATGCTAAGGCTGAAGGTCATTGCTATAGGGTATGCTTTCCAGAACACCTGTGTACCTCATTGGATGTGACCTCTTGCCTCGGCCCAGGTCAAGATCCCAGGGAATAGGAATCTAGTTTGACACCGGGCCCTCCCCACTGCAGGTAGCCTTATTCCCCCTTCCTTCAGACAAAAACACAGCCTACTTGTGATCTCAGTCTGTCCAACAAATAAATAAAATCATTATAAATAAATAAATAAATATATTCAGGCATGTTTCATATAGTGATCAAGTGCAATTCTGCAGTGTGGCTCAGGGTTCTTCCATCGGGAGATTTTGGGAACCAGGCCTCTGAGGTTGGAAGGCTGAGCAGCCGACCACGGCTTCATGTGAGGTATAGGGTAATGGTTAGGATTAGGGTTAGGGTTAAGGTTATGTTTAGGTGAGGGTTAGAGTAAGGGTTAGGGTTATGTCTTAGGAACAAGGCATGTCGGAACTGGCCACACAATACTGGCACACCAAGGGCTGAGTTGAGGGTGGGACTCAGCAGAATCCTCAGGCGATGGAATTTTGGACGGGACAGTCCAAGAGGGTGGAATGCCCTCAGGGGAGCATGCTGGTTTCTATATATCTGAAGGTACTGGATAGCACAGAAGGAAAGGGTCAGTTTCTGCCTGAGAGGCTGAGTCCTTCCTACAGACTGACTTTCCCATCCACAGGAGGACCTGGGTTCAGTTCTCCGGTGTCCAGAGCCTGATCACGTAACCTAGGCTTAGCCTTTGGCTCTGGGAGAATGGCTGACCTGATTTGTCAGGGCAGAATTAGGCTTTCCACGGGACTCAGTTGAGGACGTAGCCCTGGCGGACCATCCTATTCCCGGATTGTGGTGTGGGGGTCCTAGGAAGTTGTTGGTAGAATGATCGGACAGGCAGATTTCTCCCGCCCCGAGGGTCTTCCACAGGGCTAAACTTCCCATTTGCCTAGTGGGCGGCACCCAGAGGCCTGCGATGTGAAGAAGGAATCCCCTACCTAGAGGGCTACCAGGGCAGGCAACCGGGGATAGAAGTCTGAAGAAGCACCCTCGGGTTAGGGTTAGGCCGATGCACATGGGAGGCCCTACCGGCCCTTGCTGAGGGATCATCAAACTCCTGGTTCCCGCTTCAGGTGGGCGCTTCTTGGAGCTGTGTTTCAAGGGGTGCATGCAGATTTCACCTGTTCTACGGATTCAGCTCATTTCTAAAGGGCAAACGTTCCCATTGGGATCTATGGACATTGTGCGGTGCACCTCAGGGTTCCCGCATCTTCAGAGTTCATGGACCAGGATACTGAGGACAGAAGCCTGAGCATGGGACATGGGCTTTCCATCAGGATTACCGTGAAGGTTATTTCACAAGTGAATGCTGTTGGTAACACCTGGGTGAGTCAGTGCGTTAGGCCACTGCCTTCAGCTCAGGACATGATCCCAGAGTCCTGGGATGGAGCCCCACATTGGGCTGTCTCCTCAGCAGGGAGACTTCTTTCCCTTCTCTGGGCGTGCAACACTGCCTACATCTTTTCGCTCCCTGAAAAGTGAAAAAGTAAAATCTTGAAGCAATAAATAAATAAATACCTAAATAATAAATATATAAAAGAGAGGGCATGATTTCCTATTGGAATCTAGGTCATTTGTGCGGGGCAGCTCAGGGTAACCCCATGGGGAGAGTTTGGGAACCAGGCCTTTGAGGACAGAAGACTGAGCACATGACTTGGGCTTCGCATTATGCTAAGGCTGAAGGTCATTGCTATAGGGTATGCTTTCCAGAACAGCTGTGTACCTCATTTGATGTGACCTCTTGCCTCGGCCCAGGTCAAGATCCCAGGGAAGAGGAATCTAGTTTGACACGGGCCCCTCCCCACTGCAGGGAGCCTTATTCCCCCTTCCTTCAGACAAAAACACAGCCTACTTGTGATCTCAGTCTGTCCAACAAATAAATAAAATCATTATAAAAAAAATAAATATATTCAGGCATGTTTTATATAGTGATCAAGTGCAATTCTGCAGTGTGGCTCAGGGTTCTTCCATCGGGAGATTTTGGGAACCAGGCCTCTGAGGTTGGAAGGCTGAGCAGCCGACCACGGCTTCATGTGAGGTATAGGGTTAGGGTTAGGGTTAGGGTTAGGGTTAGGGTTAGGGTTATGTTTAGGTGAGGGTTAGAGTAATGGTTAGGGTTATGTCTTAGGAACAAGGCATGTCGGAACTGGCCACACAATACTGGCACACCAAGGGCTGAGTTGAGGGTGGGACTCAGCAGAATCCTCAGGCGATGGAATTTTGGACGGGACAGGCCAAGAGGGTGGAATGCCCTCAGGGGAGCATGCTGGTTTCTATATATCTGAAGGTACTGGATAGCACAGAAGGAAAGGGTCAGTTTCTGCCTGAGAGGCTGAGTCCTTCCTACAGACTGACTTTCCCATCCACAGGAGGACCTGGGTTTAGTCCTCCGGTGTCCAGAGTCTGATCACGTAACCTAGGCTTAGGGTTTGGCTCTGGGAGAATGGCTGACCTGATTTGTCAGGGCAGAATTAGGTTTTCCACGGGACTCAGTTGAGGACGTAGCCCTGGCGGACCATCCTATTCCCGGATTGTGGTGTGGTGGTCCTAGGAAGGTGTTGGTAGAATGATCGGATAGGCAGATTTCTCCCGCCCCGAGGGTCTTCCACAGGGCTAAATTTGCCATTATCATAGTGGGCGGAACCCAGAAGCCTGCGATGTGAAGAAGGAATCCCCTATCTAGAGGGCTACCAGGGCAGGCAACCGGGGATAGAAGTCTGAAGAAGCACCCTCGGGTTAGGGTTAGGCCGATGCACATGGGAGGCCCTACCGGCCCTTGCTGAGGGATCATCAAACTCCTGGTTCCCGCTTCAGGTGGGCACTCCTTGGAGCTGTGTCCCAAGGGGTGCATGCAGATTTCACCTGTTCTACGGATTCAGCTCATTTCTAAAGGGCAACGTTCCCATTGGGATCTATGGACATTGTGCGGTGCACCTCAGGGTTCCCGGATCTTCAGAGTTCATGGACCAGGCTACTGAGGACAGAAGCCTGAGCATGGGACAGGGGCTTTGCATCAGGATTCCCGTGAAGGTTATTTCACAAGTGAATGCTGTTGGTAACACCTGGGTGAGTCAGTGGGTTAGGCCACTGCCGTCAGCTCAGGACATGATCCCAGAGTCCTGGGATGGAGCCCCACATTGGGCTGTCTCCTCAGCAGGGAGACTTCTTTCCCTTCTCTGGGCGTGCAACACTGCCTACATCTGTTCGCTCCCTGCAAAGTGAAAAAGTAAAATCTTGAAGCAATAAATAAATAAATACCTAAATAATAAATATATAAAAGAGAGGGCATGATTTCCTATTGGAATCTAGGTCATTTGTGCAGGGCAGCTCAGGGTTCCCCCATGGGGAGAGTTTGGGAACCAGGCCTTTGAGGACAGAAGACTGAGCACATGACTTGGGCTTCGCATTATGCTAAGGCTGAAGGTCATTGCTATAGGGTATGCTTTCCAGAACACCTGTGTACCTCATTGGATGTGACCTCTTGCCTCGGCCCAAGTCAAGATCCCAGGGAAGAGGAATCTAGTTTGACACCGGGCCATCCCCATGCAGGGAGCCTTATTCCCCCTTCCTTCAGACAAAAACACAGCCACTTGTGATCTCAGTCTGTCCAACAAATAAATAAAATCATTATAAATAAATAAAAAAATATATTCAGACATGTTTTATATAGTAATCAAGTGCAATTCTGCAGTGTGGCTCAGGGTTCTTCCATCGGGAGATTTTGAGAACCAGGCCTCTGAGGTTGGAAGGCTGAGCAGCCGATCACGGCTTAATGTGAGGTATAGGTTAGGGTTAGGGTTAGGGTTAGGGTTAGGGTTAGGGTTAGGGTTAGGGTTACGGTTATGTTTAGGTGAGGGTTAGAGTAATGGTTAGGGTTATGTCTTAGGAACAAGGCATGTCGGAACTGGCCAAACAATACTGGCACAGCAAGGGCTGAGTTGAGGGTGGGACTCAGCAGAATCCTCAGGCGATGGAATTTTGGACAGGACAGGCCAAGAGGGTGGAATGCCCTCAGGGGAGCATGCTGGTTTCTATATATCTGAAGGTACTGGATAGCACAGAAGGAAAGGGTTAGTTTCTGCCTGAGAGGCTGAATCCTTCCTACAGACTGACTTTCCCATCCACAGGAGGACCTGGGTTCAGTCCTCCGGTGTCCAGAGTCTGATCACGTAACCTAGGCTTAGCCTTTGGCTCTGGGAGAATGGCTGACCTGATTTGTCAGGGCAGAATTAGGCTTTCCACGGGACTCAGTTTAGGACGTAGCCCTGGCGGACCGTCCTATTCCCGGAACGTGGTGTGGGGGTACTTGGAAGGTGTTGGTAGAATGATCAGACAGGCAGATTTCTCCCGCCCCGAGGGTCTTCCACAGGGCTAAACTTCCCAATATCATAGTGAGCGGCACCCAGAGGCCTGCGATGTGAAGAAGGAATCCCCTATCTAGAGGGCTACCAGGGCAGGCAACCTGGGATAGAAGTCCGAAGAAGCACCCTCGGGTTAGGGTTAGGCCGATGCACATGGGAGGCCCTACCGGCCCTTGCTGAGGGATCATCAAACTCCTGGTTCCCGCTTCAGGTGGGCACTCCTTGGAGCTGTGTCCCAAGGGGTGCATGCAGATTTCACCTGTTCTACGGATTCAGCTCATTTCTAAATGGTAAACGTTCCCATTGGGATTTATGGACATTGTGCGGTGCACCTCAGGGTTCCCGCATCTGCAGAGTTCATGGACCAGGCTACTGAGGACAGAAGCCTGAGCATGGGACAGGGGCTTTGCATCAGGATTCCCGTGAAGGTTATTTCACAAGTGAATGCTGTTGGTAACACCTGGGTGAGTCAGTGGGTTAGGCCACTGCCGTCAGCTCAGGACATGATCCCAGAGTCCTGGGATGGAGCCCCACATCGGGCTGTCTCCTCAGCAGGGAGCCTTCTTTCCCTTCTCTGGGCCTGCAAGACTGCCTACATCTGTTCGCTCCCTGCAAAGTGAAAAAGTAAAATCTTGAAGCAATGAATAAATAAATAAATAAATTAATAATAAATATATAAAAGAGAGGGCAGATTTCCTATTGGAATCTAGGTCATTTCTGCGGGGCAGCTCAGGGTTCCCTCATGGGGAGAGTTTGGGAACCAGGCCTTTGAGGACAGAAGACTGAGCACATGACTTGGGCTTCGCATTATGCTAAGGCTGAAGGTCATTGCTATAGGGTATGCTTTCCAGAACACCTGTGTACCTCATTGGATGTGCCGTCTTGCCTCGGCCCAGGTCAAGATCCCAGGGAAGAGGAATCTAGTTTGACACCGGGCTCTCCCCACTGCAGGGAGCCTTATTCCCCCTTCCTTCAGACAAAAACACATCCTACTTGTGATCTCAGTCTGTCCAACAAATAAATAAAATCATTATAAATAAATAAATAAATATATTCAGGCATGTTTTATATAGTGATCAAGTGCAATTCTGCAGTGTGGCTCAGGGTTCTTCCATCGGGAGATTTTGGGAACCAGGCCTCTGAGGTTGGAAAGCTGAGCAGCCGACCACGGCTTCATGTGAGGTATAGGGTAAGGGTTAGGATTAGAGTTAGGGTTAAGGTTATGTTTAGTTGAGGGTTAGAGTAAGGGTTAGGGTTATGTCTTAGGAACAAGGCATGTGGGAACTGGCCACACAATACTGGCACACCAAGGGCTGAGTTGAGGGTGGGACTCAGCAGAATCCTCAGGCGATGGAATTTTGGATGGGACAGGCCAAGAGGGTGGAATGCCCTCAGGGGAGCATGCTGGTTTCTATATATCTGAAGGTACTGGATAGCACAGAAGGAAAGGGTCAGTTTCTGCCTGAGAGGCTGAGTCCTTCCTACAGACTGACTTTCCCATCCACAGGAGGACCTGGGTTCAGTCCTCCGGTGTCCAGAGTCTGATCACGTAACCTAGGCTTAGCGTTTGGCTCGGGGAGAATGGCTGACCTGATTTGTCAGGGCAGAATTAGGCTTTCCACGGGACTCAGTTGAGGACGTAGCCCTGGCGGACCATCCTATTCCCGGATTGTGGTGTGGGGGTCTTAGGAAGGTGTTGGTAGAATGATCGCACAGGCAGATTTCTCCCGCCCCGAGGGTCTTCCACAGGGCTAAACTTCCCATTTGCCTAGTGGGCGGCACCCAGAGGCCTGCGATGTGAAGAAGGAATCCCCTACCTAGAGGGCTACCAGGGCAGGCAACCGGGGATAGAAGTCTGAAGAAGCACCCTCGGGTTAGGCTTAGGCCGATGCACATGGGAGGCCCTACTGGCCCTTGCTGAGGGATCATCAAACTCCTGGTTCCTGCTTCAGGTGGGCGCTCCTTGGAGCTGTGTCCCAAGGGGTGCATGCAGATTTCACCTGTTCTACGGATTCAGCTCATTTCTAAAGGGCAAACGTTCCCATTGGGATCTATGGACATTGTGCGGTGCACCTCAGGATTCCCGCATCTGCAGAGTTCATGGACCAGGCTACTGAGGACAGAAGCCTGAGCATGGGACAGGGGCTTTGCATCAGGATTCCCGTGAAGGTTATTTCACAAGTGAATGCTGTTGGTAACACCTGGGTGAGTCAGTGGGTTAGGCCACTGCCTTAAGCTCAGGACATGATCCCAGAGTCCTGGGATGGAGCCCCACATCGGGCTGTCTCCTCAGCAGGGAGCCTTCTTTCCCTTCTCTGGGCGTGCAACACTGCCTACATCTGTTCGCTCCCTGCAAAGTGAAAAAGTAAAATCTTGAAGCAATGAATGAATAAATAAATAAATTAATAATAAATATATAAAAGAGAGGGCATGATTTCCTATTGGAATCTAGGTCATTTGTGCGGGGCAGCTCAGGGTTCCCCCATGGGGAGAGTTTGGGAACCAGGCCTTTGAGGACAGAAGACTGAGCACATGACTTGGGCTTCGTATTATGCTAAGGCTGAAGGTCATTGCTATAGGGTATGCTTTCCAGAACACCTGTGTACCTCATTGGATGTGACCTCTTGCCTCAGCCCAGGTCAAGATCCCAGGGAAGAGGAATCTAGTTTGACACGGGGCCCTCCCCAATGCAGGGAGCCTTATTCCCCCTTCCTTCAGAAAAAAAAACAGCCTACTTGTGATCTCAGTCTGTCCAACAAATAAATAAAATCATTATAAATAAAGAAATAAATATATTCAGGCACGTTTTATATAGTGATCAAGTGCAATTCTGCAGTGTGGCTCAGGGTTCTTCCATCGGGAGATTTTGGGAACCAGGCCTCTGAGGTTGGAAGGCTGAGCAGCCGACCACGGCTTCATGTGAGGTATTGGGTTAGGGTTAGGGTTAGGGTTAGGGTTAGGGTTAGGGTTAGGGTTAGGGTTATGTTTAGGTGAGGGTTAGAGTAATGGTTAGGGTTATGTCTTAGGAACAAGGCATGTCGGAACTGGCCACACAATACTGGCACACCAAGGGCTGAGTTGAGGGTGGGACTCAGCAGAATCCTCAGGCGATGGAATTTTGGACGGGACAGGCCAAGAGGGTGGAATGCCCTCTGGGGAGCATGCTGGTTTCTATATATCTGAAGGTACTGGATAGCACAGAAGGAAAGTGTCAGTTTCTGCCTGAAAGGCTGAGTCCTTCCTACAGACTGACTTTCCCATCCACAGGAGGACCTGGGTTCAGTCCTCCGGTGTCCAGAGTCTGATCACATAACCTAGGCTTAGGTTTGGCTCTGGGAGAATGGCTGACCTGATTTGTCAGGGCAGAATTGGGCTTTCCACGGGACTCAGTTGAGGACGTAGCCCTGACGGACCATCTTATTCCCGGATTGTGGTGTGGGGGTCCTAGGAAGGTGTTGGTAGAATGATCGGATAGGCAGATTTCTCCCGCCCCGAGGGTCTTCCACAGGGCTAAATTTGCCATTATCATAGTGGGCGGCACCCAGAAGCCTGCGATGTGAAGAAGGAATCCCCTATCTAGAGGGCTACCAGGGCAGGCAACCGGGGATAGAAGTCTGAAGAAGCACCCTCGGGTTAGGGTTAGGCCGATGCACATGGGAGGCCCTACCGGCCCTTGCTGAGGGATCATCAAACTCCTGGTTCCCGCTTCAGGTGGGCGCTCCTTGGAGCTGTGTCCCAAGGGGTGCATGCAGATTTCACCTGTTCTACGGATTCAGCTCATTTCTAAAGGGCAAACGTTCCCATTGGGATCTATGGACATTGTGCGGTGAACTTCAGGGTTCCCGGATCTACAGAGTTCATGGACCAGGCTACTGAGGACAGAAGCCTGAGCATGGGACAGGGGCTTTGCAACAGGATTCCCGTGAAGGTTATTTCACAAGTGAATGCTGTTGGTAACACCTGGGTGAGTCAGTGGGTTAGGCCACTGCCGTCAGCTCAGGACATGATCCCAGAGTCTTGGGATGGAGCCCCACATTGGGCTGTCTCCTCAGCAGGGAGCCTTCTTTCCCTTCTCTGGGCGTGCAACACTGCCTACATCTTTTCACTACCTGCAAAGTGAAAAAGTAAAATCCAGAAGCAATGAATAAATAAATAAATAAATAAATAATAAATATATAAAAGAGAGGGCATGATTTCCTATTGGAATCTAGGTCATTTCTGCGGGGCAGCTCAGGGTTCCCTCATGGGGAGAGTTTGGGAACCAGGCCTTTGAGGACAGAAGACTGAGCACATGACTTGGGCTTCGCATTATGCTAAGGCTGAAGGTCATTGCTATAGGGTATGCTTTCCAGAACACCTGTGTACCTCATTGGATGTGACCTCTTGCCTCGGCCCAGGTCAAGATCCCAGGGAAGAGGAATCTAGTTTGACACCGGGCTCTCCCCACTGCAGGGAGCATTATTCCCCCTTCCTTCAGACAAAAACACAGCCTACTTGTGATCTCAGTCTGTCCAACAAATAAATAAAATCATTATAAATAAATAAATGAATATATTCAGGCATGTTTTATATAGTGATCAAGTGCAATTCTGCAGTGTGGCTCAGGGTTCTTCCATCGGGAGATTTTGGGAACCAGGCCTCTGAGGTTGGAAAGCTGATCAGCCGACCACGGCTTCATGTGAGGTATAGGGTAAGGGTTAGGATTAGGGTTAGGGTTAAGGTTATGTTTAGTTGAGGGTTAGAATAAGGGTTAGGGTTATGTCTTAGGAACAAGGCATGTGGGAACTGGCCACACAATACTGGCACACCAAGGGCTGAGTTGAGGGTGGGACTCAGCAGAATCCTCAGGCGATGGAATTTTGGATGGGACAGGCCAAGAGGGTGGAATGCCCTCAGGGGAGCATGCTGGTTTCTATATATCTGAAGGTACTGGATAGCACAGAAGGAAAGGGTCAGTTTCTGCCTGAGAGGCTGAGTCCTTCCTACAGACTGACTTTCCCATCTACAGGAGGACCTGGCTTCAGTCCTCCGGTGTCCAGAGTCTGATCACGTAACCTAGGCTTAGCGTTTGGCTCTGGGAGAATGGCTGACCTGATTTGTCAGGGCAGAATTAGGCTTTCCACGGGACTCAGTTGAGGACGTAGCCCTGGCGGACCATCCTATTCGCGGATTGTGGTGTGGGGGTCTTAGGAAGGTGTTGGTAGAATGATCGGACAGGCAGATTTCTCCTGCCCCGAGGGTCTTCCACAGGGCTAAACTTCCCATTTGCCTAGTGGGCGGCACCCAGAGGCCTGCGATGTGAAGAAGGAATCCCCTACCTAGAGGGCTACCAGGGCAGGCAACCGGGGATAGAAGTCTGAAGAAGCACCCTCGGGTTAGGCTTAGGCCGATGCACATGGGAGGCCCTACCGGCCCTTGCTGAGGGATCATCAAACTCCTGGTTCCCGCTTCAGGTGGGCGCTCCTTGGAGCTGTGTCCGAAGGGGTGCATGCAGATTTCACCTGTTCTACGGATTCAGCTCATTTCTAAAGGGCAAACGTTCCCATTGGGATCTATGGACATTGTGCGGTGCACCTCAGGGTTCCCGCATCTGCAGAGTTCATGGACCAGGCTACTGAGGACAGAAGCCTGAGCATGGGACAGGGGCTTTGCATCAGGATTCCCGTGAAGGTTATTTCACAAGTGAATGCTGTTGGTAACACCTGGGTGAGTCAGTGGGTTAGGCCACTGCCTTAAGCTCAGGACATGATCCCAGAGTCCTGGGATGGAGCCCCACATCGGGCTGTCTCCTCAGCAGGGAGCCTTCTTTCCCTTCTCTGGGCGTGCAACACTGCCTACATCTGTTCGCTCCCTGCAAAGTGAAAAAGTAAAATCTTGAAGCAATGAATGAATAAATAAATAAATTAATAATAAATATATAAAAGAGAGGGCATGATTTCCTATTGGAATCTAGGTCATTTGTGCGGGGCAGCTCAGGGTTCCCCCATGGGGAGAGTTTGGGAACCAGGCCTTTGAGGACAGAAGACTGAGCACATGACTTGGGCTTCGTATTATGCTAAGGCTGAAGGTCATTGCTATAGGGTATGCTTTCCAGAACACCTGTGTACCTCATTGGATGTGACCTCTTGCCTCGGCCCAGGTCAAGATCCCAGGGAAGAGGAATCTAGTTTGACACGGGGCCCTCCCCAATGCAGGGAGCCTTATTCCCCCTTCCTTCAGACAAAAACACAGCCTACTTGTGATCTCAGTCTGTCCAACAAATAAATAAAATCATTATAAATAAATAAATAAATAAATATATTCAGGCATGTTTTATATAGTGATCAAGTGCAATTCTGCAGTGTGGCTCAGGGTTCTTCCATCGGGAGATTTTGGGAACCAGGCCTCTGAGGTGGAAGGCTGAGCAGCCGACCACGGCTTCATGTGAGGTATAGGGTTAGGGTTAGGGTTAGGGTTAGGGTTAGGGTTATGTTTAGGTGAGGGTTAGAGTAATGGTTAGGGTTATGTCTTAGGAACAAGGCATGTCGGAACTGGCCACACAATACTGGCACACAAAGGGCTGAGTTGAGGGTGGGACTCAGCAGAATCCTCAGGCGATGGAATTTTGGACGGGCCAGACCAAGAGGGTGGAATGCCCTCAGGGGAGCATGCTGGTTTCTATATATCTGAAGGTACTGGATAGCACAGAAGGAAAGGGTCAGTTTCTGCCTGAGAGACTGAGTCCTTCCTACAGACTGACTTTCCCATCCACAGGAGGACCTGGGTTCAGTCCTCCGGTGTCCAGAGTCTGATCACGTAACCTAGGCTTAGGGTTTGGCTCTGGGAGAATGGCTGACCTGATTTGTCAGGGCAGAATTAGGCTTTCCACGGGACTCAGTTGAGGACGTAGCCCTGGCGGACCATCCTATTCCCGGATTGTGGTGTGGGGGTCCTAGGAATGTGTTAGTAGAATGATCGGACAGGCAGATTTCTCCTGCCCGAGGGTCTTCCACAGGGCTAAATTTGCCATTATCATATTGGGCGGCACCCAAAAGCCTGCAATGTGAAGAAGGAATCCCCTACCTAGAGGGCTACCAGGGCAGGCAACCGGGGTTAGAAGTCTGAAGAAGCACCCTCGGGTTAGGGTTAGGCCGAAGCACATGGGAGACCCTACCGGCCGTTGCTGAGGGATCATCAAACTCCTGGTTCCCGCTTCAGGTGGGCGTTCCTTGGAGTTGTGTCCCAAGGGGTGCATGCAGATTTCACCTGTTCTACGGATTCAGCTCATTTCTAAAAAGCAAACGTTCCCATTGGGATCTACGGACATTGTGCGGTGCACCTCAGGGTTCCCGCATCTGCAGAGTTCATGGACCAGGCTACTGAGGACAGAAGCCTGAGCATGGGACAGGGGCTTTGCATCAGGATTCCCGTGAAGGTTATTTCACAAGTGAATGCTGTTGGTAACACCTGGGTGAGTCAGTGGGTTAGGCCACTGCCTTCAGCTCAGGACATGATCCCAGAGTCCTGGAATGGAGCCCCACATCGGGCTTTCTCCTCAGCAGGGAGCCTTCTTTACCTTCTCTGGGCGTGCAACACTGCCTACATCTTTTCGCTCCCTGAAAAGTGAAAAAGTAAAATCTTGAAGCAATAAATAAATAAATACCTAAATAATAAATATATAAAAGAGAGGGCATGATTTCCTATTGGAATCTAGGTCATTTGTGCGGGGCAGCTCAGGGTTCCCCCATGGGGAGAGTTTGGGAACCAGGCCTTTGAGGACAGAAGACTGAGCACATGACTTGGGCTTCGCATTATGCTAAGGCTGAAGGTCATTGCTATAGGGTATGCTTTCCAGAACAGCTGTGTACCTCATTGGATGTGACGTCTTGCCTCGGCCCAGGTCAAGATCCCAGGGAAGAGGAATCTAGTTTGACACGGGGCCCTCCCCTCTGCAGGGAGCCTTATTCCCCCTTCCTTCAGACAGAAACACAGCCTACTTGTGATCTCAGTCTGTCCAACAAATAAATAAAATCATTATAAAAAAAATAAATATATTCAGGCATGTTTTATATAGTGATCAAGTGCAATTCTGCAGTGTGGCTCAGGGTTCTTCCATCGGGAGATTTTGGGAACCAGGCCTCTGAGGTTGGAAGGCTGAGCAGCCGACCACGGCTTCATGTGAGGTATAGGGTTAGGGTTAGGGTTAGGGTTAGGGTTAGGGTTAGGGTTATGTTTAGGTGAGGGTTAGAGTAATGGTTATGGTTATGTCTTAGGAACAAGGCATGTCGGAACTGGCCACACAATACTGGCACACCAAGGGCTGAGTTGAGGGTGGGACTCAGCAGAACCTCAGGCGAAGGAATTTTGGACGGGACAGGCCAAGAGGGTTGAATGCCCTCAGGGGAGCATGCTGGTTTCTGTATATCTGAAGGTACTGGATAGCACAGAAGGAAAGGGTCAGTTTCTGCCTGAGAGGCTGAGTCCTTCCTACAGACTGACTTTCCCATCCACAGGAGGACCTGGGTTCAGTCCTCCGGTGTCCAGAGTCTGATCACGTAACCTAGGCTTAGGGTTTGGCTCTGGGAGAATGACTGACCTGATTTGTCAGGGCAGAATTAGGCTTTCCACGGGACTCAGTTCAGGACGTAGCCCTGGCGGACCATCCTATTCCCGGATTGTGGTGTGGGGTTCCTAGGAAGGTGTTGGTAGAATGATCGGACAGGCAGATTTCTCCCGCCCTGAGGGTCTTCCACAAGGCTATATATGCCATTATCAAAGTGGGCGGCACCCAGAAGCCTGCGATGTGAAGAAGGAATCCCCTACCTAGAGGGCTACCAGGGCAGACAACCGGGGATAGAATTCTGAAGAAGCACCCTCGGGTTAGGGTTAGGCCGATGCACATGGGAGGCCCTACCGGCCCTTGCTGAGGGATCATCAAACTCCTGGTTCCTGCTTCAGGTGGGCACTCCTTGGAGCTGTGTCCCAAGGGGTGCATGCAGATTTCACCTGTTCTACGGATTCAGCTCATTTCTAAAGGGCAAACGTTCCCATTGGGATCTATGGACATTGTGCGGTGCACCTCAGGGTTCCCGCATCTGCAGAGTTCATGGACCAGGCTACTGAGGACAGAAGCCTGAGCATGGGACAGGGGGTTTGCATGAGGATTACCGTGAAGGTTATTTCAGAAGTGAATGCTGTTGGTAACACCTGGGTGAGTCAGTGGGTTAGGCCACTGCTTTCAGCTCAGGACATGATCCCAGAGTCCTGGGATGGAGCCCCACATCGGGCTGTCTCCTCAGCAGGGAGCCTTCTTTCCCTTCTCTGGGCGTGCAACACTGCCTACATCTTTTCGCTCCCTGAAAAGTGAAAAAGTAAAATCTTGAAGCAATAAATAAATAAATAAATAATATATAAAAGAGAGGGCATGATTTCCTATTGGAATCTAGGTCATTTGTGCGGGGCAGCTCAGGGTTCCCCCATGGGGAGAGTTTGGGAACCAGGCCTTTGAGGACAGAAGACTGAGCACATGACTTGGGCTTCGCATTATGCTAAGGCTGAAGGTCATTGCTATAGGGTATGCTTTCCAGAACACCTGTGTACCTCATTGGATGTGACCTTTTGCCTCGGCCCAGGTCAAGATCCCAGGGAAGAGGAATCTAGTTTGACACCGGGCCCTCCCCACTGCAGGGAGCCTTATTCCCCCTTCCTTCAAACAAAAACACAGCCTACTTGTGATCTCAGTCTGTCCAACAAATAAATAAAATCATTATAAATAAATAAATAAATATATTCAGGCATGTTTTATATAGCGATCAAGTGCAATTCTGCAGTGGGGCTCAGGGTTCTTCTATCGGGAGATTTTGGGAACCAGGCCTCTGAGGTTGGAAGGCTGAGCAGCTGACCACGGCTTCATGTGAGGTATTGGGCTAGGGTTAGGGTTAGGGTTAGGGTTAGGGTTAGGGTTATGTTTAGGTGAGGGTTAGAGTAATGGTTAGGGTTATGTCTTAGGAACAAGGCATGTCGGAACTGGCCACACAATACTGGCACACCAAGGGCTGAGTTGAGGGTGGGACTCAGCAGAATCCTCAGGCGATGGAATTTTGGACGGGACAGGCCAAGAGGGTGGAATGCCCTCAGGGTAGCATGCTGGTTTCTATATATCTGAAGGTACTGGATAGCACAGAAGGAAAGGGTCAGTTTCTGCCTGAGAGGCTGAGTCCTTCCTACAGACTGACTTTCCCATCCACAGGAGGACCTGGGTTTAGTCCTCCGGTGTCCAGAGTCTGATCACGTAACCTAGGCTTAGGGTTTGGCTCTGGGAGAATGGCTGACCTGATTTGTCAGGGCAGAATTAGGCTTTCCACGGGACTCAGTTGAGGACGTAGCCCTGGCGGACCATCCTATTCCCGGATTGTGGTGTGGCGGTCCTAGGAAGGTGTTGGTAGAATGATCGGATAGGCAGATTTCTCCCGCCCCGAGGGTCTTCCACAGGGCTAAATTTGCCATTATCATAGTGGGCGGAACCCAGAAGCCTGCGATGTGAAGAAGGAATCCCCTATCTAGAGGGCTACCAGGGCATGCAACCGGGGATAGAAGTCTGAAGAAGCACCCTCGGGTTAGGGTTAGGCCGATGCACATGGGAGGCCCTACCGGCCCTTGCTGAGGGATCATCAAACTCCTGGTTCCCGCTTCAGGTGGGCACTCCTTGGAGCTGTGTCCCAAGGGGTGCATGCAGATTTCACCTGTTCTACGGATTCAGCTCATTTCTAAAGGGCAAACGTTCCCATTGGGATCTATGGACATTGTGCGGTGCACCTCAGGGTTCCCGGATCTTCAGAGTTCATGGACCAGGCTACTGAGGACAGAAGCCTGAGCATGGGACAGGGGCTTTGCATCAGGATTCCCGTGAAGGTTATTTCACAAGTGAATGCTGTTGGTAACACCTGGGTGAGTCAGTGGGTTAGGCCACTGCCGTCAGCTCAGGACATGATCCCAGAGTCCTGGGATGGAGCCCCACATTAGGCTGTCTCCTCAGCAGGGAGCCTTCTTTCCCTTCTCTGGGCGTGCAACACTGCCTACATCTGTTCGCTCCCTGCAAAGTGAAAAAGTAAAATCTTGAAGCAATGAATAAATAAATAAATAAATAAATAAATAAATAAATAAATAATAAATATATAAAAGAGAGGGCATGATTTCCAATTGGAACCTAGGTCATTTGTGCGGGGCTGCTCAGGGTTCCCCCATGGGGAGAGTTTGGGAACCAGGCCTTTGAGGACAGAAGACTGAGCACATGACTTGGGCTTCGCATTATGCTAAGGCTGAAGGTCATTGCTATAGGGTATGCTTTCCAGAACACCTGTGTACCTCATTGGATGTGACCTCTTGCCTCGGCCAAGGTAAAGATCCCAGGGAAGAGAAATCTAGTTTGAAACGGGGCCCTCCCCACTGCAGGGAGCCTTATTCCCCCTTCCTTCAGACAAAAACACAGCCTACTTGTGATCTCAGTCTGTCCAACAAATAAATAAAATCATTATAAATAAATAAATAAATATATTCAGGCATGTTTTATATAGTGATCAAGTGCAAATCTGCAGTGTGGCTCAGGGTTCTTCCGTAGGGAGATTTTGGGAACCAGACCTCTGAGGTTGGAAGCCTGAGCAGCCGACCACGGCTTCATGTGAGGTGTAGGGTTAGGGTTAGGGTTAGGTTTAGGGTTAGGGTTAGGGTTATGTTTAGGTGAGGGTTAGAGTAAGGGTTAGGGTTCTGTCTTAGGAACAAGGCATGTCGGAACTGGCCACACAATACTGGCACACCAAGGGCTGAGTTGAGGGTGGGACTCAGCAGAATCCTCAGGCGATGGAATTTTGGACGGGACCGGCCAAGAGGTTGGAATGACCTCAGGGGAGATTGCTGGTTTCTATATATCTGAAGGTACAGGATAGCACAGAAGGAAAGGGTCAGTTTCTGCCTGAGAGGCTGAGTCCTTCCTACAGACTGACTTTCCCATCCACAGGAGGACCTGGGTTCAGTCCTCTGGTGTCCAGAGTCTGATCACGTAACCTAGGCTTAGGGTTTGGCTCTGGGAGAATGGCTGACCTGATTTGTCAGGGCAGAATTAGGCTTTCCACGGGACTCAGTTGAGGACGTAGCCCTGGCGGACCATCCTATTCCTGGATTGTGGTGTGGGGGTCCTAGGAAGGTGTTGGTAGAATGATCGGACAGGCAGATTTCTCCCGCCCCGAGGTTCTTCCACAGGGATAAATTTGCCATTATCATAGTGGGCGGCACCCAGAAGCCAGCGATGTGAAGAAAGAATCCCCTACCTAGAGGGCTACCAGGGCAGGCAACCGGGGATAGAAGTCTGAAGAAGCACCCTCGGGTTATGGTTAGGCCGATGCACATGGGAGACCCTACCGGCCCTTGCTGAGGGATCATCAAACTCCTGGTTCCCGCTTCAGGTGGGCGCTCTTTGTGCTGTGTCCCAAGGGGTGCATGCAGATTTCACCTGTTCTACGGATTCAGCTCATTTCTAAAGGGCAAACGTTCCCATTGGGATCTATGGACATTGTGCGGTGCACCTCAGGGTTCCCGCATCTGCAGAGTTCATGGACCAGGCTACTGAGGACAGAAGCCTGAGCATGGGACAGGGGCTTTGCATCAGGATTCCCGTGAAGGTTATTTCACAAGCGAAAGCTGTTGGTAACACCTGGGTGAGTCAGTGGGTTAGGCCACTGCCTTCAGCTCAGGACATGATCCCAGAGTCCTGGGATGGAGCCCCACATCGGGCTGTCTCCTCAGCAGGGAGCCTTCTTTCCCTTCTCTGGGCCTGCAACACTGCCTACATCTTTTCGCTCCCTGCAAAGTGAAAAAGTAAAATCTTGAAGCAATGAATAAATAAATACATAAATTAATAATAAATATATAAAAGAGAGGGCATGATTTCCTATTGGAATCTAGGTCATTTGTGCGGGGCAGCTCAGGGTTCCCCCATGGGGAGAGTTTGGGAACCAGGCCTTTGAGGACAGAAGACTGAGCACATGACTTGGGCTTCGCATTATGCTAAGGCTGAAGGTCATTGCTATAGGGTATGCTTTCCAGAACACCTGTGTACCTCATTGGATGTGACCTCTTGCCTCGGCCCAGGTCAAGATCCCAGGGAAGAGAAATCATGTTTGAAACGGGGCCCTCCCCACTGCAGGTAGCCTTATTCCCCCTTCCTTCAGACAAAAACACAGCCTACTTGTGATCTCAGTCTGTCCAACAAATAAATAAAATCATTATAAATAAATAAATAAATATATTCAGGCATGTTTTATATAGTGATCAAGTGCAATTCTGCAGTGTGGCTCAGGGTTCTTCCATCGGGAGATTTTGGGAACCAGGCCTCTGAGGTTGGAAGGCTGAGCAGCCGACCACGGCTTCATGTGAGGTATAGGGTTAGTGTTAGGGTTAGGGTTAGGGTTAGGGTTAGGGTTATGTTTAGGTGAGGGTTAGTAAGGGTTAGTGTTATGTCTTAGGAACAAGGCATGTCGGAACTGGCCACACAATACTGGCACACCAAGGGCTGAGTTGAGGGTGGGACTCAGCAGAATCCTCAGGCGATGGAATTTTGGACGGGACCGGCCAAGAGGTTGGAATGCCCTCAGGGGAGATTGCTGGTTTCTATATATCTGAAGGTACTGGATAGCACAGAAGGAAAGGGTCAGTTTCTGCCTGAGAGGCTGAGTCCTTCCTACAGACTGACTTTCAAATCCACAGGAGGACCTGGGTTCAGTCCTCCGGTGTCCAGAGTCTGATCACGTAACCTAGGCTTAGGGTTTGGCTCTGGGAGAATGGCTGACCTGATTTGTCAGGGCAGAATTAGGCTTTCCACGGGACTCAGTTGAGGACGTAGCCCTGGCGGACCATCCTATTCCTGGATTGTGGTGTGGGGGTCCTAGGAAGGTGTTGGTAGAATGATCGGACAGGCAGATTTCTCCCGCCCCAAGGGTCTTCCACAGGGCTAAATTTGCCATTATCATAGTGGGCGGCACCCAGAAGCCAGCGATGTGAAGAAGGAATCCCCTACCTAGAGGGCTACCAGGGCAGGCAACCGGGGATAGAAGTCTGAAGAAGCACCCTCGGGTTAGGGTTAGGCCGATGCACATGGGAGGCCCTACCGGCCCTTGCTGAGGGATCATCAAACTCCTGGTTCCCGCTTCAGGTGGGCGCTCCTTGGAGCTGTGTCCCAAGGGGTGCATGCAGATTTCACCTGTTCTACGGATTCAGCTCATTTCTAAAGGGCAAACGTTCCCATTGGGATCTATGGACATTGTGCGGTGAACTTCAGGGTTCCCGGATCTACAGAGTTCATGGACCAGGCTACTGAGGACAGAAGCCTGAGCATGGGACAGGGGCTTTGCAACAGGATTCCCGTGAAGGTTATTTCACAAGTGAATGCTGTTGGTAACACCTGGGTGAGTCAGTGGGTTAGGCCACTGCCGTCAGCTCAGGACATGATCCCAGAGTCTTGGGATGGAGCCCCACATTGGGCTGTCTCCTCAGCAGGGAGCCTTCTTTCCCTTCTCTGGGCGTGCAACACTGCCTACATCTTTTCACTACCTGCAAAGTGAAAAAGTAAAATCCAGAAGCAATGAATAAATAAATAAATAAATAAATAATAAATATATAAAAGAGAGGGCATGATTTCCTATTGGAATCTAGGTCATTTCTGCGGGGCAGCTCAGGGTTCCCTCATGGGGAGAGTTTGGGAACCAGGCCTTTGAGGACAGAAGACTGAGCACATGACTTGGGCTTCGCATTATGCTAAGGCTGAAGGTCATTGCTATAGGGTATGCTTTCCAGAACACCTGTGTACCTCATTGGATGTGACCTCTTGCCTCGGCCCAGGTCAAGATCCCAGGGAAGAGGAATCTAGTTTGACACCGGGCTCTCCCCACTGCAGGGAGCCTTATTCCCCCTTCCTTCAGACAAAAACACAGCCTACTTGTGATCTCAGTCTGTCCAACAAATAAATAAAATCATTATAAATAAATAAATGAATATATTCAGGCATGTTTTATATAGTGATCAAGTGCAATTCTGCAGTGTGGCTCAGGGTTCTTCCATCGGGAGATTTTGGGAACCAGGCCTCTGAGGTTGGAAAGCTGATCAGCCGACCACGGCTTCATGTGAGGTATAGGGTAATGGTTAGGATTAGGGTTAGGGTTAAGGTTATGTTTAGTTGAGGGTTAGAATAAGGGTTAGGGTTATGTCTTAGGAACAAGGCATGTGGGAACTGGCCACACAATACTGGCACACCAAGGGCTGAGTTGAGGGTGGGACTCAGCAGAATCCTCAGGCGATGGAATTTTGGATGGGACAGGCCAAGAGGGTGGAATGCCCTCAGGGGAGCATGCTGGTTTCTATATATCTGAAGGTACTGGATAGCACAGAAGGAAAGGGTCAGTTTCTGCCTGAGAGGCTGAGTCCTTCCTACAGACTGACTTTCCCATCTACAGGAGGACCTGGCTTCAGTCCTCCGGTGTCCAGAGTCTGATCACGTAACCTAGGCTTAGCGTTTGGCTCTGGGAGAATGGCTGACCTGATTTGTCAGGGCAGAATTAGGCTTTCCACGGGACTCAGTTGAGGACGTAGCCCTGGCGGACCATCCTATTCCCGGATTGTGGTGTGGGGGTCTTAGGAAGGTGTTGGTAGAATGATCGGACAGGCAGATTTCTCCTGCCCCGAGGGTCTTCCACAGGGCTAAACTTCCCATTTGCCTAGTGGGCGGCACCCAGAGGCCTGCGATGTGAAGAAGGAATCCCCTACCTAGAGGGCTACCAGGGCAGGCAACCGGGGATAGAAGTCTGAAGAAGCACCCTCGGGTTAAGCTTAGGCCGATGCACATGGGAGGCCCTACCGGCCCTTGCTGAGGGATCATCAAACTCCTGGTTCCCGCTTCAGGTGGGCGCTCCTTGGAGCTGTGTCCCAAGGGGTGCATGCAGATTTCACCTGTTCTACGGATTCAGCTCATTTCTAAAGGGCAAACGTTCCCATTGGGATCTATGGACATTGTGCGGTGCACCTCAGGGTTCCCGCATCTGCAGAGTTCATGGACCAGGCTACTGAGGACAGAAGCCTGAGCATGGGACAGGGGCTTTGCATCAGGATTCCCGTGAAGGTTATTTCACAAGTGAATGCTGTTGGTAACACCTGGGTGAGTCAGTGGGTTAGGCCACTGCCTTAAGCTCAGGACATGATCCCAGAGTCCTGGGATGGAGCCCCACATCGGGCTGTCTCCTCAGCAGGGAGCCTTCTTTCCCTTCTCTGGGCGTGCAACACTGCCTACATCTGTTCGCTCCCTGCAAAGTGAAAAAGTAAAATCTTGAAGCAATGAATGAATAAATAAATAAATTAATAATAAATATATAAAAGAGAGGGCATGATTTCCTATTGGAATCTAGGTCATTTGTGCGGGGCAGCTCAGGGTTCCCCCATGGGGAGAGTTTGGGAACCAGGCCTTTGAGGACAGAAGACTGAGCACATGACTTGGGCTTCGTATTATGCTAAGGCTGAAGGTCATTGCTATAGGGTATGCTTTCCAGAACACCTGTGTACCTCATTGGATGTGACCTCTTGCCTCGGCCCAGGTCAAGATCCCAGGGAAGAGGAATCTAGTTTGACACGGGGCCCTCCCCAATGCAGGGAGCCTTATTCCCCCTTCCTTCAGACAAAAACACAGCCTACTTGTGATCTCAGTCTGTCCAACAAATAAATAAAATCATTATAAATAAATAAATAAATAAATATATTCAGGCATGTTTTATATAGTGATCAAGTGCAATTCTGCAGTGTGGCTCAGGGTTCTTCCATCGGGAGATTTTGGGAACCAGGCCTCTGAGGTGGAAGGCTGAGCAGCCGACCACGGCTTCATGTGAGGTATAGGGTTAGGGTTAGGGTTAGGGTTAGGGTTAGGGTTATGTTTAGGTGAGGGTTAGAGTAATGGTTAGGGTTATGTCTTAGGAACAAGGCATGTCGGAACTGGCCACACAATACTGGCACACAAAGGGCTGAGTTGAGGGTGGGACTCAGCAGAATCCTCAGGCGATGGAATTTTGGACGGGCCAGACCAAGAGGGTGGAATGCCCTCAGGGGAGCATGCTGGTTTCTATATATCTGAAGGTACTGGATAGCACAGAAGGAAAGGGTCAGTTTCTGCCTGAGAGACTGAGTCCTTCCTACAGACTGACTTTCCCATCCACAGGAGGACCTGGGTTCAGTCCTCCGGTGTCCAGAGTCTGATCACGTAACCTAGGCTTAGGGTTTGGCTCTGGGAGAATGGCTGACCTGATTTGTTAGGGCAGAATTAGGCTTTCCACGGGACTCAGTTGAGGACGTAGCCCTGGCGGACCATCCTATTCCCGGATTGTGGTGTGGGGGTCCTAGGAATGTGTTAGTAGAATGATCGGACAGGCAGATTTCTCCTGCCCCGAGGGTCTTCCACAGGGCTAAATTTGCCATTATCATATTGGGCGGCACCCAAAAGCCTGCAATGTGAAGAAGGAATCCCCTACCTAGAGGGCTACCAGGGCAGGCAACCGGGGTTAGAAGTCTGAAGAAGCACCCTCGGGTTAGGGTTAGGCCGAAGCACATGGGAGACCCTACCGGCCGTTGCTGAGGGATCATCAAACTCCTGGTTCCCGCTTCAGGTGGGCGTTCCTTGGAGTTGTGTCCCAAGGGGTGCATGCAGATTTCACCTGTTCTACGGATTCAGCTCATTTCTAAAAAGCAAACGTTCCCATTGGGATCTACGGACATTGTGCGGTGCACCTCAGGGTTCCCGCATCTGCAGAGTTCATGGACCAGGCTACTGAGGACAGAAGCCTGAGCATGGGACAGGGGCTTTGCATCAGGATTCCCGTGAAGGTTATTTCACAAGTGAATGCTGTTGGTAACACCTGGGTGAGTCAGTGGGTTAGGCCACTGCCTTCAGCTCAGGACATGATCCCAGAGTCCTGGAATGGAGCCCCACATCGGGCTTTCTCCTCAGCAGGGAGCCTTCTTTCCCTTCTCTGGGCGTGCAGGGCATGATTTCCTATTGGAATCTAGGTCATTTGTGCGGGGCAGCTCAGGGTTCCCCCATGGGGAGAGTTTGGGAACCAGGCCTTTGAGGACAGAAGACTGAGCACATGACTTGGGCTTCGCATTATGCTAAGGCTGAAGGTCATTGCTATAGGGTATGCTTTCCAGAACAGCTGTGTACCTCATTGGATGTGACCTCTTGCCTCGGCCCAGGTCAAGATCCCAGGGAAGAGGAATCTAGTTTGACACGGGGCCCTCCCCTCTGCAGGGAGCCTTATTCCCCCTTCCTTCAGACAGAAACACAGCCTACTTGTGATCTCAGTCTGTCCAACAAATAAATAAAATCATTATAAAAAAAATAAATATATTCAGGCATGTTTTATATAGTGATCAAGTGCAATTCTGCAGTGTGGCTCAGGGTTCTTCCATCGGGAGATTTTGGGAACCAGGCCTCTGAGGTTGGAAGGCTGAGCAGCGGACCACGGCTTCATGTGAGGTATAGGGTTAGGGTTAGGGTTAGGGTTAGGGTTAGGGTTAGGGTTATGTTTAGGTGAGGGTTAGAGTAATGGTTATGGTTATGTCTTAGGAACAAGGCATGTCGGAACTGGCCACACAATACTGGCACACCAAGGGCTGAGTTGAGGGTGGGACTCAGCAGAACCTCAGGCGAAGGAATTTTGGACGGGACAGGCCAAGAGGGTTGAATGCCCTCAGGGGAGCATGCTGGTTTCTATATATCTGAAGGTACTGGATAGCACAGAAGGAAAGGGTCAGTTTCTGCCTGAGAGGCTGAGTCCTTCCTACAGACTGACTTTCCCATCCACAGGAGGACCTGGGTTCAGTCCTCCGGTGTCCAGAGTCTGATCACGTAACCTAGGCTTAGGGTTTGGCTCTGGGAGAATGACTGACCTGATTTGTCAGGGCAGAATTAGGCTTTCCACGGGACTCAGTTCAGGACGTAGCCCTGGCGGACCATCCTATTCCCGGATTGTGGTGTGGGGTTCCTAGGAAGGTGTTGGTAGAATGATCGGACAGGCAGATTTCTCCCGCCCCGAGGGTCTTCCACAAGGCTATATATGCCATTATCAAAGTGGGCGGCACCCAGAAGCCTGCGATGTGAAGAAGGAATCCCCTACCTAGAGGGCTACCAGGGCAGACAACCGGGGATAGAATTCTGAAGAAGCACCCTCGGGTTAGGGTTAGGCCGATGCACATGGGAGGCCCTACCGGCCCTTGCTGAGGGATCATCAAACTCCTGGTTCCTGCTTCAGGTGGGCACTCCTTGGAGCTGTGTCCCAAGGGGTGCATGCAGATTTCACCTGTTCTACGGATTCAGCTCATTTCTAAAGGGCAAACGTTCCCATTGGGATCTATGGACATTGTGCGGTGCACCTCAGGGTTCCCGCATCTGCAGAGTTCATGGACCAGGCTACTGAGGACAGAAGCCTGAGCATGGGACAGGGGCTTTGCATGAGGATTACCGTGAAGGTTATTTCACAAGTGAATGCTGTTGGTAACACCTGGGTGAGTCAGTGGGTTAGGCCACTGCTTTCAGCTCAGGACATGATCCCAGAGTCCTGGGATGGAGCCCCACATCGGGCTGTCTCCTCAGCAGGGAGCCTTCTTTCCCTTCTCTGGGCGTGCAACACTGCCTACATCTTTTCGCTCCCTGAAAAGTGAAAAAGTAAAATCTTGAAGCAATAAATAAATAAATAAATAATATATAAAAGAGAGGGCATGATTTCCTATTGGAATCTAGGTCATTTGTGCGGGGCAGCTCAGGGTTCCCCCATGGGGAGAGTTTGGGAACCAGGCCTTTGAGGACAGAAGACTGAGCACATGACTTGGGCTTCGCATTATGCTAAGGCTGAAGGTCATTGCTATAGGGTATGCTTTCCAGAACACCTGTGTACCTCATTGGATGTGACCTTTTGCCTCGGCCCAGGTCAAGATCCCAGGGAAGAGGAATCTAGTTTGACACCGGGCCCTCCCCACTGCAGGGAGCCTTATTCCCCCTTCCTTCAAACAAAAACACAGCCTACTTGTGATCTCAGTCTGTCCAACAAATAAATAAAATCATTATAAATAAATAAATAAATATATTCAGGCATGTTTTATATAGCGATCAAGTGCAATTCTGCAGTGTGGCTCAGGGTTCTTCTATCGGGAGATTTTGGGAACCAGGCCTCTGAGGTTGGAAGGCTGAGCAGCCGACCACGGCTTCATGTGAGGTATTGGGTTAGGGTTAGGGTTAGGGTTAGGGTTAGGGTTAGGGTTATGTTTAGGTGAGGGTTAGAGTAATGGTTAGGGTTATGTCTTAGGAACAAGGCATGTCGGAACTGGCCACACAATACTGGCACACCAAGGGCTGAGTTGAGGGTGGGACTCAGCAGAATCCTCAGGCGATGGAATTTTGGACGGGACAGGCCAAGAGGGTGGAATGCCCTCAGGGTAGCATGCTGGTTTCTATATATCTGAAGGTACTGGATAGCACAGAAGGAAAGGGTCAGTTTCTGCCTGAGAGGCTGAGTCCTTCCTACAGACTGACGTTCCCATCCACAGGAGGACCTGGGTTTAGTCCTCCGGTGTCCAGAGTCTGATCACGTAACCTAGGCTTAGGGTTTGGCTCTGGGAGAATGGCTGACCTGATTTGTCAGGGCAGAATTAGGCTTTCCACGGGACTCAGTTGAGGACGTAGCCCTGGCGGACCATCCTATTCCCGGATTGTGGTGTGGCGGTCCTAGGAAGGTGTTGGTAGAATGATCGGATAGGCAGATTTCTCCCGCCCCGAGGGTCTTCCACAGGGCTAAATTTGCCATTATCATAGTGGGCGGAACCCAGAAGCCTGCGATGTGAAGAAGGAATCCCCTATCTAGAGGGCTACCAGGGCATGCAACCGGGGATAGAAGTCTGAAGAAGCACCCTCGGGTTAGGGTTAGGCCGATGCACATGGGAGGCCCTACCGGCCCTTGCTGAGGGATCATCAAACTCCTGGTTCCCGCTTCAGGTGGGCACTCCTTGGAGCTGTGTCCCAAGGGGTGCATGCAGATTTCACCTGTTCTACGGATTCAGCTCATTTCTAAAGGGCAAACGTTCCCATTGGGATCTATGGACATTGTGCGGTGCACCTCAGGGTTCCCGGATCTTCAGAGTTCATGGACCAGGCTACTGAGGACAGAAGCCTGAGCATGGGACAGGGGCTTTGCATCAGGATTCCCGTGAAGGTTATTTCACAAGTGAATGCTGTTGGTAACACCTGGGTGAGTCAGTGGGTTAGGCCACTGCCGTCAGCTCAGGACATGATCCCAGAGTCCTGGGATGGAGCCCCACATTAGGCTGTCTCCTCAGCAGGGAGCCTTCTTTCCCTTCTCTGGGCGTGCAACACTGCCTACATCTGTTCGCTCCCTGCAAAGTGAAAAAGTAAAATCTTGAAGCAATGAATAAATAAATAAATAAATAAATAAATAAATAAATAAATAATAAATATATAAAAGAGAGGGCATGATTTCCAATTGGAACCTAGGTCATTTGTGCGGGGCTGCTCAGGGTTCCCCCATGGGGAGAGTTTGGGAACCAGGCCTTTGAGGACAGAAGACTGAGCACATGACTTGGGCTTCGCATTATGCTAAGGCTGAAGGTCATTGCTATAGGGTATGCTTTCCAGAACACCTGTGTACCTCATTGGATGTGACCTCTTGCCTCGGCCAAGGTAAAGATCCCAGGGAAGAGAAATCTAGTTTGAAACGGGGCCCTCCCCACTGCAGGGAGCCTTATTCCCCCTTCCTTCAGACAAAAACACAGCCTACTTGTGATCTCAGTCTGTCCAACAAATAAATAAAATCATTATAAATAAATAAATAAATATATTCAGGCATGTTTTATATAGTGATCAAGTGCAAATCTGCAGTGTGGCTCAGGGTTCTTCCGTAGGGAGATTTTGGGAACCAGACCTCTGAGGTTGGAAGCCTGAGCAGCCGACCACGGCTTCATGTGAGGTGTAGGGTTAGGGTTAGGGTTAGGGTTAGGGTTAGGGTTAGGGTTAGGGTTATGTTTAGGTGAGGGTTAGAGTAAGGGTTAGGGTTCTGTCTTAGGAACAAGGCATGTCGGAACTGGCCACACAATACTGGCACACCAAGGGCTGAGTTGAGGGTGGGACTCAGCAGAATCCTCAGGCGATGGAATTTTGGACGGGACCGGCCAAGAGGTTGGAATGACCTCAGGGGAGATTGCTGGTTTCTATATATCTGAAGGTACAGGATAGCACAGAAGGAAAGGGTCAGTTTCTGCCTGAGAGGCTGAGTCCTTCCTACAGACTGACTTTCCCATCCACAGGAGGACCTGGGTTCAGTCCTCTGGTGTCCAGAGTCTGATCACGTAACCTAGGCTTAGGGTTTGGCTCTGGGAGAATGGCTGACCTGATTTGTCAGGGCAGAATTAGGCTTTCCACGGGACTCAGTTGAGGACGTAGCCCTGGCGGACCATCCTATTCCTGGATTGTGGTGTGGGGGTCCTAGGAAGGTGTTGGTAGAATGATCGGACAGGCAGATTTCTCCCGCCCCGAGGTTCTTCCACAGGGATAAATTTGCCATTATCATAGTGGGCGGCACCCAGAAGCCAGCGATGTGAAGAAAGAATCCCCTACCTAGAGGGCTACCAGGGCAGGCAACCGGGGATAGAAGTCTGAAGAAGCACCCTCGGGTTATGGTTAGGCCGATGCACATGGGAGACCCTACCGGCCCTTGCTGAGGGATCATCAAACTCCTGGTTCCCGCTTCAGGTGGGCGCTCTTTGTGCTGTGTCCCAAGGGGTGCATGCAGATTTCACCTGTTCTACGGATTCAGCTCATTTCTAAAGGGCAAACGTTCCCATTGGGATCTATGGACATTGTGCGGTGCACCTCAGGGTTCCCGCATCTGCAGAGTTCATGGACCAGGCTACTGAGGACAGAAGCCTGAGCATGGGACAGGGGCTTTGCATCAGGATTCCCGTGAAGGTTATTTCACAAGCGAAAGCTGTTGGTAACACCTGGGTGAGTCAGTGGGTTAGGCCACTGCCTTCAGCTCAGGACATGATCCCAGAGTCCTGGGATGGAGCCCCACATCGGGCTGCCTCCTCAGCAGGGAGCATTCTTTCCCTTCTCTGGGCGTGCAACACTGCCTACATCTTTTCGCTCCCTGCAAAGTGAAAAAGTAAAATCTTGAAGCAATTAATAAATAAATAAATTAATTAATAATAAATATATAAAAGAGAGGGCATGATTTCCTATTGGAATCTAGGTCATTTGTGCGGGGCAGCTCAGGGTTCCCCCATGGGGAGAGTTTGGGAACCAGGCCTTTGAGGACAGAAGACTGAGCACATGACTTGGGCTTCGCATTATGCTAAGGCTGAAGGTCATTGCTAAGGGTATGCTTTCCAGAACACCTGTGTACCTCATTGGATGTGACCTCTTGCCTCGGCCCAGGTCAAGATCCCAGGGAAGAGAAATCTAGTTTGAAACGGGGCCCTCCCCACTGCAGGTAGCCTTATTCCCCCTTCCTTCAGACAAAAACACAGCCTACTTGTGATCTCAGTCTGTCCAACAAATAAATAAAATCATTATAAATAAATAAATAAATATATTCAGGCATGTTTTATATAGTGATCAAGTGCAATTCTGCAGTGTGGCTCAGGGTTCTTCCATCGGGAGATTTTGGGAACCAGGCCTCTGAGGTTGGAAGGCTGAGCAGCCGACCACGGCTTCATGTGAGGTATAGGGTTAGTGTTAGGGTTAGGGTTAGGGTTAGGGTTAGGGTTATGTTTAGGTGAGGGTTAGTAAGTGTTAGTGTTATGTCTTAGGAACAAGGCATGTCGGAACTGGCCACACAATACTGGCACACCAAGGGCTGAGTTGAGGGTGGGACTCAGCAGAATCCTCAGGCGATGGAATTTTGGACGGGACCGGCCAAGAGGTTGGAATGCCCTCAGGGGAGATTGCTGGTTTCTATATATCTGAAGGTACTGGATAGCACAGAAGGAAAGGGTCAGTTTCTGCCTGAGAGGCTGAGTCCTTCCTACAGACTGACTTTCCCATCCACAGGAGGACCTGGGTTCAGTCCTCCGGTGTCCAGAGTCTGATCACGTAACCTAGGCTTAGGGTTTGGCTCTGGGAGAATGGCTGACCTGATTTGTCAGGGCAGAATTAGGCTTTCCACGGGACTCAGTTGAGGACGTAGCCCTGGCGGACCATCCTATTCCTGGATTGTGGTGTGGGGGTCCTAGGAAGGTGTTGGTAGAATGATCGGACAGGCAGATTTCTCCCGCCCCAAGGGTCTTCCACAGGGCTAAATTTGCCATTATCATACTGGGCGGCACCCAGAAGCCAGCGATGTGAAGAAGGAATCCCCTACCTAGAGGGCTACCAGGGCAGGCAACCGGGGATAGAAGTCTGAAGAAGCACCCTCGGGTTATGGTTAGGCCGATGCACATGGGAGACCCTACCGGCCCTTGTTGAGGGATCATCAAACTCCTGGTTTCCGCCTCAGGTGGGCGCTCCTTGGTGCTGTGTCCCAAGGGGTGCATGCAGATTTCACCTGTTCTACGGATTCAGCTCATTTCTAAAAAGCAAACGTTCCCATTGGGATCTATGGACATTGTGCGGTGCACCTCAGGGTTCCCGCATCTGCAGAGTTCATGGACCAGGCTACTGAGGACAGAAGCCTGAGCATGGGACAGGGGCTTTGCATCAGGATTCCCGTGAAGGTTATTTCACAAGTGAATGCTGTTGGTAACACCTGGGTGAGTCAGTGGGTTAGGCCACTGCCGTCAGCTCAGGACATGATCCCAGAGTCCTGGGATGGAGCCCCACATCGGGCTGTCTCCTCAGCAGGGAGCCTTCTTTCCCTTCTCTGGGCGTGCAACACTGCCTACATCTTTTCGCTCCCTGCAAAGTGAAAAAGTAAAATCTTGAAGCAATAAAAAAATAAATACATAAATAATAAATATATAAAAGAGAGGGCATGATTTCCTATTGGAATCTAGGTCATTTGTGCGGGGCAGCTCAGGGTTCCCCCATGGGGAGAGTTTGGGATCCAGGCCTTTGAGGACAGAAGACTGAGCACATAACTTGGGCTTCGCATTATGCTAAGTCTGAAGGTCATTGCTATAGGGTATGCTTTCCAGAACACCTGTGTACCTCATTGGATGTGACCTCTTGCCTCGGCCCAGGTCAAGATCCCAGGGAAGAGGAATCTAGTTGGACACGGGGCCCTCCCCACTGCAGGGAGCCTTATTCCCCCTTCCTTCAGACAAAACCACAGCCTACTTGTGATCTCAGTCTGTCCAACAAATAAATAAAATGATTATAAATAAATAAATAAATATATTCAGGCATGTTTTATATAGTGATCAAGTGCAATTCTGCAGTGTGGTTCAGAGTTCTTCCATCGGGAGATTTTGGGAACCAGGCCTCTGAGGTTGGAAGGCTGAGCAGCCGACCACGGCTTCATGTGAGGTATAGGGTTAGGGTTAGGGTTAGGGTTAGGGTTAGGCTTATGTTTAGGTGAGGGTTAGAGTAAGGGTTAGGGTTATGTCTTAGGAACAAGGCATGTCGGAACTGGCCACACAATACTGGCACACCAAGGGCTGAGTTGAGGGTGGGACTCAGCAGAATCCTCAGGCGATGGAATTTTGGACGGGACAGGCCAAGAGGGTGGAATGCCTCAGGGGAGCATGCTGGTTTCTATATATCTGAAGGTACTGGATAGCACAGAAGGAAAGGGTCAGTTTCTGCCTGAGAGGCTAAGTCCTTCCTACAGACTGACTTTCCCATCCACAGGAGGACCTGGGTTTAGTCCTCCGGTGTCCAGAGTCTGATCACGTAACCTAGGCTTAGGGTTTGGCTCTGGGAGAATGGCTGACCTGATTTGTCAGGGCAGAATTAGGCTTTCCACGGGACTCAGTTGAGGACGTAGCCCTGGCGGACCATCCTATTCCCGGATTGTGGTGTGGGGGTCCTAGGAAGGTGTTGGTAGAATGATCGGACAGGCAGATTTCTCCCGCCCCGAGGGTCTTCCACAGGGCTAAATTTGCCATTATCATAGTGGGCGGCACCCAGAAGCCTGCGATGTGAAGAAGGAATCCCCTACCTAGAGGGCTACCAGGGCAGACAACCGGGGTTAGAAGTCTGAAGAAGCACCCTCGGGTTAGGGTTAGGCCGAAGCACATGGGAGACCCTACCGGCCCTTGCTGAGGGATCATCAAACTCCTGGTTCCCGCTTCAGGTGGGCGCTCCTAGGAGCTGTGTCCCAAGGGGTGCATGCAGATTTCACCTGTTCTACGGATTCAGCTCATTTCTAAAGGGCAAACGTTCCCATTGGGATCTATGGACATTGTGTGGTGCACCTCAGGGTTCCCGCATCTGCAGAGTTCATGGACCAGGCTACTGAGGACAGAAGCCTGAGAATGGGACAGGGGCTTTGCATCAGGATTCCCGTGAAGGTTATTTCACAAGCGAAAGCTGTTGGTATCACCTGGGTGAGTCAGTGGGTTAGGCCACTGCTTTCAGCTCAGGACATGATCCCAGAGTCCTGGGATGGAGCCCCACATCCGGCTGTCTCCTCAGCAGGGAGCCTTCTTTCCCTTCTCTGGGCGTGCAACACTGCCTACATCTTTTCGCTCCCTGCAAAGTGAAAAAGTAAACTCTTGAAGCAATGAATAAATAAATACATAAATAATAAATATATAAAAGGGAGGGCATGATTTCCTATTGGAATCTAGGTCATTTGTGCGGGGCAGCTCAGCGTTCCCCCATGGGGAGAGTTTGGGAACCAGGCCTTTGAGGACAGAAGACTGAGCACATGACTTGGGCTTCGCATTATGCTAAGGCAGAAGGTCATTGCTATAGGGTATGCTTTCCAGAACACCTGTGTACCTCATTGGATGTGACCTCTTGCCTCGGCCCAGGTCAAGATCCCAGGGAAGAGGAATCTAGTTTGACACCGGGCCCTCCCCACTGCAGGGAGCCTCATTCCCCCTTCCTTCAGACAAAAACACAGCCTACTTGTGATCTCAGTCTGTCCAACAATTAAATGAAATCATTATAAAAAAAATATATTCAGGCATGTTTTATATAGTGATCAAGTGCAATTCTGCAGTGTGCCTCAGGGTTCTTCCATCGGGAGATTTTGGGAACCAGGGTCTGAGGTTGGAAAGCTGAGCAGCCGACCACGGCTTCATGTGAGGTATAGGGTAAGGGTTAGGATTAGGGTTAGGGTTAAGGTTATGTTTAGGTGAGGGTTAGAGTAAGGGTTAGGGTTATGTCTTAGGAACAAGGCATGTCGGAACTGGCCACACAATACTGGCACACCAAGGGCTGAGTTGAGGGTGGGACTCAGCAGAATCCTCAGGCGATGGAATTTTGGACGGGACAGGCCAAGAGGGTGGAATGCCCTCATGGGAGCATGCTGGTTTCTATATATCTGAAGGTACTGGATAGCACAGAAGGAAAGGGTCAGTTTCTGCCTGAGAAGCTGAGTCCTTCCTACAGACTGACTTTCCCATCCACAGGAGGACCTGGGTTCAGTCCTCCGGTGTCCAGAGTCCGATCACGTAACCTAGGCTTAGCGTTTGGCTCTGGGAGAATGGCTGACTTGATTTGTCAGGGCAGAATTAGGCTTTCCACGGGACTCAGTTGAGGACGTAGCCCTGGCGGACCATCCTATTCCCGGATTGTGGTGTGGGGGTCCTAGGAAGTTGTTGGTAGAATGATCGGACAGGCAGATTTCTCCCGCCCCGAGGGTCTTCCACAGGGCTAAACTTCCCATTTGCCTAGTGGGCGGCACCCAGAGGCCTGCGATGTGAAGAAGGAATCCCCTACCTAGAGGGCTACCAGGGCAGGCAACCGGGGATAGAAGTCTGAAGAAGCACCCTCGGGTTAGGCTTAGGCCGATGCACATGGGAGGCCCTACCGGCCCTTGCTGAGGGATCATCAAACTCCTGGTTCCTGCTTCAGGTGGGCGCTCCTTGGAGCTGTGTCCCAAGGGGTGCATGCAGATTTCACCTGTTCTACGGATTCAGCTCATTTCTAAAGGGCAAACGTTCCCATTGGGATCTATGGACATTGTGCGGTGCACCTCAGGGTTCCCGCATCTGCAGAGTTCATGGACCAGGCTACTGAGGTCAGAAGCCTGAGCATGGGACAGGGGCTTTGCATCAGGATTCCCGTGAAGGTTATTTCACAAGTGAATGCTGTTGGTAACACCTGGGTGAGTCAGTGGGTTAGGCCACTGCCTTCAGCTCTGGACATGATCCCAGAGTCCTGGGATGGAGCCCCACATCGGGCTGTCTCCTCAGCAGGGAGCCTTCTTTCCCTTCTCTGGGCGTGCAACACTGCCTACATCTTTTCGCTCCCTGCAAAGTGAAAAAGTAAAATCTTGAAGCAATGAATAAATAAATAAATAAATTAATAATAAATATATAAAAGAGAGGGCATGATTTCCTATTGGAATCTAGGTCATTTGTGCGGGGCAGCTCAGGGTTCCCCCATGGGGAGAGTTTGGGAACCAGGCCTTTGAGGACAGAAGACTGAGCACATGACTTGGGATTCGCACTATGCTAAGGCTGAAGGTCATTGCTATAGGGTATGCTTTCCAGAACACCTGTGTACCTCATTGGATGTGACCTCTTGCCTCGGCCCAGGTCAAGATCCCAGGGAAGAGGAATCTAGTTGGACACGGGGCCCTCCCCACTGCAGGGAGCCTTATTCCCCCTTCCTTCAGACAAAAACACAGCCTACTTGTGATCTCAGTCTGTCCAACAAATAAATAAAATCATTATAAATAAATAAATAAATAAATATATTCAAGCATGTTTTATATAGTGATCAAGTGCAATTCTGCAGTGTGGCTCAGGGTTCTTCCATCGGGAGATTTTGGGAACCAGGCCTCTGAGGTTGGAAGGCTGAGCAGCCGACCACGGCTTCATGTGAGGTATAGGGTTAGGGTTAGGGTTAGGGTTAGGGTTAGTGTTAGGGTTATGTTTAGGTGAGGGTTAGAGTAATGGTTAGGGTTATGTCTTAGGAACAAGGCATGTCGGAACTGGCCACACAATACTGGCACACCAAGGGCTGAGTTGAGGGTGGTACTCAGCAGAATCCTCAGGCGATGGAATTTTGGACGGGACAGGCCAAGAGGGTGGAATGCCCTCAGGGGAGTATGCTGGTTTCTATATATCTGAAGGTACTGGATAGCACAGAAGGAAAGGGTCAGTTTCTGCCTGAGAGGCTGAGTCCTTCCTACAGACTGACTTTCCCATCCACAGGAGGACCTGGGTTCAGTCCTCCGGTGTCCAGAGTCTGATCACGTAACCTAGGCTTAGGTTTTGGCTCTGGGAGAATGGCTGACCTGATTTGTCAGGGCAGAATTAGGCTTTCCACGGGACTCAGTTGAGGACGTAGCCCTGGCGAACCATCCTATTCCCGGATTGTGGTGTGGGGGTCCTAGGAAGGTGTTGGTAGAATGATCGGACAGGCAGATTTCTCCCGCCCCGAGGGTCTTCCACAGGGCTAAATTTGCCATTATCATAGTGGGCGGCACCCAGAAGCCTGCGATGTGAAGAAGGAATCCCCTACCTAGAGGGCTACCAGGGCAGGCAACCGGGGATAGAAGTCTGAAGAAGCACCCTCGGGTTAGGGCTAGGCCGAAGCACATGGGAGACCCTACCGGCCCTTGCTGAGGGATCATCAAACTCCTGGTTCCCGCTTCAGGTGGGCGCTCCTTGGAGCTGTGTCCCAAGGGGTGCATGCAGATTTCACCTGTTCTACGGATTCAGCTCATTTCTAAAGGGCAAACGTTCCCATTGGGATCTATGGACATTGTGCGGTGCACCTCAGGGTTCCCGCATCTGCAGAGTTCATGGACCAGGCTACTGAGGACAGAAGCCTGAGCATGGGACAGGGGCTTTGCATCAGGATTCCCGTGAAGGTTATTTCACAAGCGAAAGCTGTTGGTAACACCTGGGTGAGTCAGTGGGTTAGGCCACTGCCTTCAGCTCAGGACATGATCCCAGAGTCCTGGGATGGAGCCCCACATCGGGCTGTCTCCTCAGCAGGGAGCCTTCTTTCCCTTCTCTGGGCGTGCAACACTGCCTACATCTTTTCGCTCCCTGCAAAGTGAAAAAGTAAAATCTTGAAGCAATGAATAAATAAATACATAAATAATAAATATATAAAAGGGAGGGCATGATTTCCTATTGGAATCTAGGTCATTTGTGCGGGGCAGCTCAGGGTTCCCCCATGGGGAGAGTTTGGGAACCAGGCCTTTGAGGACAGAAGACTGAGCACATGACTTGGGCTTCGCATTATGCTAGGGTGAAGGTCATTGCTATAAGGTATGCTTTCCAGAACAACTGTGTACCTCATTGGATGTGACCTCTTGCCTCGGCCCAGGTCAAGATCCCAGGGAAGAGGAATCTAGTTTGACACCGGGCCCTCCCCACTGCAGGGACCCTCATTCCCCCTTCCATCAGACAAAAACACAGCCTACTTGTGATCTCAGTCTGTCCAACAAATAAATGAAATCATTATAAAAAAAAATATATTCAGGCATGTTTTATATAGTGATCAAGTGCAATTCTGCAGTGTGGCTCAGGGTTCTTCCATCGGGAGATTTTGGGAACCAGGCCTCTGAGGTTGGAAAGCTGAGCAGCCGACCACGGCTTCATGTGAGGTATAGGGTAAGGGTTAGGATTAGGGTTAGGGTTAAGGTTATGTTTAGGTGAGGGTTAGAGTAAGGGTTAGGGTTCTGTCTTAGGAACAAGGCATGTCGGAACTGGCCACACAATACTGGCACACCAAGGGCTGAGTTGAGGGTGGGACTCAGCAGAATTCTCAGGCGATGGAATTTTGGACGGGACAGGCCAAGAGGGTGGAATGCCCTCAGGGGAGCATGCTGGTTTCTATATATCTGAAGGTACTGGATAGCACAGAAGGAAAGTGTCAGTTTCTGCCTGAGAGGCTGAGTCCTTCCTACAGACTGACTTTCCCATCCACAGGAGGACCTGGGTTCAGTCCTCCGGTGTCCAGAGTCTGATCACGTAACCTAGGCTTAGCCTTTGGCTCTGGGAGAATGGCTGACCTGATTTGTCAGGGCAGAATTAGGCTTTCCACGGGACTCAGTTGAGGACGTAGCCCTGGCGGAACATCCTATTCCCGGATTGTGGTGTGGGGGTCCTAGGAAGGTGTTGGTAGAATGATCGGACAGGCAGATTTCTCCCGGCCCGAGGGTCTTCCACAGGGCTAAACTTCCCATTTGCCTAGTGGGCGGCACCCAGAGGCCTGCGATGTGAAGAAGGAATCCCCTACCTAGAGGGCTACCAGGGCAGGCAACCGGGGATAGAAGTCTGAAGAAGCACCCTGGGGTTAGGGTTAGGCCGATGCACATGGGAGGCCCTACCGGCCCTTGCTGAGGGATCATCAAACTCCTGGTTCCCGCTTCAGGTGGGCGCTCCTTGGAGCTGTGTCCCAAGGGGTGCATGCAGATTTCACCTGTTCTACGGATTCAGCTCATTTCTAAAGGGCAAACTTTCCCATTGGGATCTATGGACATTGTGCGGTGCACCTCAGGGTTCCCGCATCTGCAGAGTTCATGGACCAGGCTACTGAGGACAGAAGCCTGAGCATAGGACAGGGGCTTTGCATCAGGAATACCGTGTAGGTTATTTCACAAGTGAATGCTGTTGGTAACACCTGGGTGAGTCAGTGGGTTAGGCCACTGCCTTCAGCTCAGGACATGATCCCAGAGTCCTGGGATGGAGCCCCACATCAGGCTGTCTCCTCAGCAGGGAGCCTTCTTTCCCTTCTCTGGGCATGCAACACTGCCTACATCTTTTCGCTCCCTGCAAAGTGAAAAAGTAAAATCTTGAAGCAATAAATAAATAAATAAATAAATAAATAAATAATAAATATATAAAAGAGAGGGCATGATTTCCTATTGGAATCTAGGTCATTTGTGCGGGGCAGCTCAGGGTTCCCCCATGGGGAGAGTTTGGGAACCAGGCCTTTGAGGACAGAAGACTGAGCACATAACTTGGGCTTCGCATTATGCTAAGGCTGTAGGTCATTGCTATAGGGTATGCTTTCCAGAACACCTGTGTACCTCATTGGATGTGACCTCTTGCCTCGGCCCAGGTCAAGATCCCAGGGAAAGGAATCTAGTTGGACACGGGGCCCTCCCCACTGCAGGGAGCCTTATTCCCCCTTCCTTCAGACAAAAACACAGCCTACTAGTGATCTCAGTCTGTCCAACAAATAAATAAAATGATTATAAATAAATAAATAAATATATACAGGCATGTTTTATATAGTGATCAAGTGCAATTCTGCAGTGTCGTTTAGAGTTCTTCCATCGGGAGATTTTGGAAACCATGCCTCTGAGGTTGGAAGGCTGAGCAGCCGACCACGGCTTCATGTGAGGTATAGGGTTAGGGTTAGGGTTAGGGTTAGGCTTATGTTTAGGTGAGGGTTAGAGTAAGGGTTAGGGTTATGTCTTAGGAACAAGGCATGTCGGAACTGGCCACACAATACTGGCACACCAAGAGCTGAGTTGAGGGTGGGACTCAGCAGAATCCTCAGGCGATGGAATTTTGGACGGGACAGGCCAAGAGGGTGGAATGCCCTCAGGGGAGCATGCTGGTTTCTATATATCTGAAGGTACTGGATAGCACAGAAGGAAAGGGTCAGTTTCTGCCTGAGAGGCTGAGTCCTTCCTACAGACTGACTTTCCCATCCACAGGAGGACCTGGGTTTAGTCCTCAGGTGTCCAGAGTCTGATCACGTAACCTAGGCTTAGGGTTTGGCTCTGGGAGAATGGCTGACCTGATTTGTCAGGGCAGAATTAGGCTTTCCACGGGACTCAGTTGAGGACGTAGCCCTGGCGGACCATCCTATTCCCGGATTGTGGTGTGGGGGTCCTAGGAAGGTGTTGGTAGAATGATCGGACAGGCAGATTTCTCCCGCCCCGAGGGTCTTCCACAGGGCTAAATTTGCCATTATCATAGTGGGCGGCACCCAGAAGCCTGCGATGTGAAGAAGGAATCCCCTACCTAGAGGGCTACCAGGGCAGGCAACCGGGGATAGAAGTCTGAAGAAGCACCCTCGGGTTAGGCTTAGGCCGATGCACATGGGAGGCCCTACCGGCCCTTGCTGAGGGATCATCAAACTCCTGGTTCCTGCTTCAGGTGGGCGCTCCTTGGAGCTGTGTCCCAAGGGGTGCATGCAGATTTCACCTGTTCTACGGATTCAGCTCATTTCTAAAGGGCAAACGTTCCCATTGGGATCTATGGACATTGTGCGGTGCACCTCAGGGTTCCCGCATCTGCAGAGTTCATGGACCAGGCTACTGAGGTCAGAAGCCTGAGCATGGGACAGGGGCTTTGCATCAGGATTCCCGTGAAGGTTATTTCACAAGTGAATGCTGTTGGTAACACCTGGGTGAGTCAGTGGGTTAGGCCACTGCCTTCAGCTCTGGACATGATCCCAGAGTCCTGGGATGGAGCCCCACATCGGGCTGTCTCCTCAGCAGGGAGCCTTCTTTCCCTTCTCTGGGCGTGCAAAACTGCCTACATCTTTTCGCTCCCTGCAAAGTGAAAAAGTAAAATCTTGAAGCAATGAATAAATAAATACATAAATTAATAATAAATATATAAAAGAGAGGGCATGATTTCCTATTGGAATCTAGGTCATTTGTGCGGGGCAGCTCAGGGTTCCCCCATGGGGAGAGTTTGGGAACCAGGCCTTTGAGGACAGAAGACTGAGCACATGACTTGGGCTTCGCATTATGCTAAGGCTGAAGGTCATTGCTATAGGGTATGCTTTCCAGAACACCTGTGTACCTCATTGGATGTGACCTCTTGCCTCGGCCCAGGTCAAGATCCCAGGGAAGAGGAATCTAGTTGGACACGGGGCCCTCCCCACTGCAGGGAGCCTTATTCCCCCTTCCTTCAGACAAAAACACAGCCTACTTGTGATCTCAGTCTGTCCAACAAATAAATAAAATCATTATAAATAAATAAATAAATAAATATATTCAGGCATGTTTTATATAGTGATCAAGTGCAATTCTGCAGTGTGGCTCAGGGTTCTTCCATCGGGAGATTTTGGGAACCAGGCCTCTGAGGTTGGAAGGCTGAGCAGCCGACCACGGCTTCATGTGAGGTATAGGGTTAGGGTTAGGGTTAGGGTTAGGGTTAGGGTTATGTTTAGGTGAGGGTTAGAGTAATGGTTAGGGTTCTGTCTTAGGAACAAGGCATGTCGGAACTGGCCACACAATACTGGCACACCAAGGGCTGAGTTGAGGGTGGGACTCAGCAGAATCCTCAGGCGATGGAATTTTGGACGGGACAGGCCAAGAGGGTGGAATGCCCTCAGGGGAGCATGCTGGTTTCTATATATCTGAAGGTACTGGATAGCACAGAAGGAAAGGGTCAGTTTCTGCCTGAGAGGCTGAGTCCTTCCTACAGACTGACTTTCCCATCCACAGGAGGACCTGGGTTCAGTCCTCCGGTGTCCAGAGTCTGATCACGTAACCTAGGCTTAGGTTTTGGCTCTGGGAGAATGGCTGACCTGATTTGTCAGGGCAGAATTAGGCTTTCCACGGGACTCAGTTGAGGACGTAGCCCTGGCGGACCATCCTATTCCCGGATTGTGGTGTGGGGGTCCTAGGAAGGTGTTGGTAGAATGATCGGACAGGCAGATTTCTCCCGCCCCGAGGGTCTTCCACAGGGCTAAATTTGCCATTATCATAGTGGGCGGCACCCAGAAGCCTGCGATGTGAAGAAGGAATCCCCTACCTAGAGGGCTACCAGGGCAGGCAACCGGGGTTAGAAGTCTGAAGATGCACCCTCGGGTTAGGGCTAGGCCGAAGCACATGGGAGACCCTACCGGCCCTTGCTGAGGGATCATCAAACTCCTGGTTCCCGCTTCAGGTGGGCGCTCCTTGGAGCTGTGTCCCAAGGGGTGCATGCAGATTTCACCTGTTCTACGGATTCAGCTCATTTCTAAAGGGCAAACGTTCCCATTGGGATCTATGGACATTGTGCGGTGCACCTCAGGGTTCCCGCATCTGCAGAGTTCATGGACCAGGCTACTGAGGACAGAAGCCTGAGCATGGGACAGGGGCTTTGCATCAGGATTCCCGTGAAGGTTATTTCACAAGCGAAAGCTGTTGGTAACACCTGGGTGAGTCAGTGGGTTAGGCCACTGCCTTCAGCTCAGGACATGATCCCAGAGTCCTGGGATGGAGCCCCACATCGGGCTGTCTCCTCAGCAGGGAGCCTTCTTTCCCTTCTCTGGGCGTGCAACACTGCCTACATCTTTTCGCTCCCTGCAAAGTGAAAAAGTAAAATCTTGAAGCAATGAATAAATAAATACATAAATAATAAATATATAAAAGGGAGGGCATGATTTCCTATTGGAATCTAGGTCATTTGTGCGGGGCAGCTCAGGGTTCCCCCATGGGGAGAGTTTGGGAACCAGGCCTTTGAGGACAGAAGACTGAGCACATGACTTGGGCTTCGCATTATGCTAAGGCTGAAGGTCATTGCTATAGGGTATGCTTTCCAGAACACCTGTGTACCTCATTGGATGTGACCTCTTGCCTCGGCCCAGGTCAAGATCCCAGGGAAGAGGAATCTAGTTTGACACCGGGCCCTCCCGACTGCAGGGACCCTCATTCCCCCTTCCTTCAGACAAAAACACAGCCTACTTGTGATCTCAGTCTGTCCAACAAATAAATGAAATCATTATAAAAAAAAATATATTCAGGCATGTTTTATATAGTGATCAAGTGCAATTCTGCAGTGTGGCTCAGGGTTCTTCCATCGGGAGATTTTGGGAACCAGGCCTCTGAGGTTGGAAAGCTGAGCAGCCGACCACGGCTTCATGTGAGGTATAGGGTAAGGGTTAGGATTAGGATTAGGGTTAAGGTTATGTTTAGGTGAGTGTTAGAGTAAGGGTTAGGGTTATGTCTTAGGAACAAGGCATGTCGGAACTGGCCACACAATACTGGCACACCAAGGGCTGAGTTGAGGGTGGGACTCAGCAGAATCCTCAGGCGATGGAATTTTGGACGGGACAGGCCAAGAGGGTGGAATGCCCTCAGGGGAGCATGCTGGTTTCTATATATCTGAAGTTACTGGATAGCATAGAAGGAAAGGGTCAGTTTCTGCCTGAGAGGCTGAGTCCTTCCTACAGACTGACTTTCCCATCCACAGGAGGACCTGGGTTCAGTCCTCCGGTGTCCAGAGTCTGATCACGTAACCTAGGCTTAGGTTTTGGCTCTGGGAGAATGGCTGACCTGATTTGTCAGGGCAGAATTAGGCTTTCCACGGGACTCAGTTGAGGAAGTAGCCCTGGCGGACCATCCTATTCCCGGATTGTGGTGTGGGGGTCCTAGGAAGGTGTTGGTAGAATGATCGGACAGGCAGATTTCTCCCGCCCCGAGGGTCTTCCACAGGGCTAAATTTGCCATTATCATAGTGGGCGGCACCCAGAAGCCTGCGATGTGAAGAAGGAATCCCCTACCTAGAGGGCTACCAGGGCATGCAACCGAGGTTAGAAGTCTGAAGAAGCACCCTCGGGTTAGGGTTAGGCCGAAGCACATGGGAGACCCTACCGGCCCTTGCTGAGGGATCATCAACTCCTGGTTCCCGCTTCAGGTGGGCGCTCCTTGGAGCTGTGTCCCAAGGGGTGCATGCAGATTTCACCTGTTCTACGGATTCAGCTCATTTCTAAAGGGCAAACGTTCCCATTGGCATCTATGGACATTGTGCGGTGCACCTCAGGGTTCCCGCATCTGCAGAGTTCATGGACCAGGCTACTGAGGACAGAAGCCTGAGCATGGGACAGGGGCTTTGCATCAGGATTCCCGTGAAGGTTATTTCACAAGCGAAAGCTGTTGGTAACACCTGGGTGAGTCAGTGGGTTAGGCCACTGCCTTCAGCTCAGGACATGATCCCAGAGTCCTGGGATGGAGCCCCACATCGGGCTGTCTCCTCAGCAGGGAGCCTTCTTTCCCTTCTCTGGGCGTGCAACACTGCCTACATCTTTTCGCTCCCTGCAAAGTGAAAAAGTAAAATCTTGAAGCAATGAATAAATAAATACATAAATAATAAATATATAAAAGGGAGGGCATGATTTCCTATTGGAATCTAGGTCATTTGTGCGGGGCAGCTCAGGGTTCCCCCATGGGGAGAGTTTGGGAACCAGGCCTTTGAGGACAGAAGACTGAGCACATGACTTGGGCTTCGCATTATGCTAAGGCTGAAGGTCATTGCTATAGGGTATGCTTTCCAGAACACCTGTGTACCTCATTGGATGTGACCTCTTGCCTCGGCCCAGGTCAAGATCCCAGGGAAGAGGAATCTAGTTTGACACCGGGCCCTCCCGACTGCAGGGACCCTCATTCCCCCTTCCTTCAGACAAAAACACAGCCTACTTGTGATCTGAGTCTGTCCAACAAATAAATGAAATCATTATAAAAAAATATATTCAGGCATGTTTTATATAGTGATCAAGTGCAATTCTGCAGTGTGGCTCAGGGTTCTTCCATCGGGAGATTTTGGGAACCAGGCCTCTGAGGTTGGAAAGCTGAGCAGCCGACCACGGCTTCATGTGAGGTATAGGGTAAGGGTTAGGATTAGGGTTAGGGTTAAGGTTATGTTTAGGTGAGGGTTAGAGTAAGGGTTAGGGTTATTCTTAGGAACAAGGCATGTCGGAACTGGCCACACAATACTGCCACACCAAGGGCTGAGTTGAGGGTGGGACTCAGCAGAATCCTCAGGCGATGGAATTTTGGACGGGACAGGCCAAGAGCGTGGAATGCCCTCAGGGGAGCATGCTGGTTTCTATATATCTGAAGGTACTGGATAGCACAGAAGGAAAGGGTCAGTTTCTCCCTGAGAGGCTGAGTCCTTCCTACAGACTGACTTTCCCATCCACAGGAGGACCTGGGTTCAGTCCTCCGGTTTCCAGAGTCCGATCACGTAAACTAGGCTTAGCGTTTGGCTCTGGGAGAATGGCTGACCTGATTTGTCAGGGCAGAATTAGGCTTTCCACGGGACTCAGTTGAGGACGTAGCCCTGGCGGACCATCCTATTCCCGGATTGTGGTGTGGGGGTCCTAGGAAGGTGTTGGTAGAATGATCGGACAGGCAGATTTCTCCCGCCCCGAGGGTCTTCCACAGGGCTAAACTTCCCATTTGCCTAGTGGGCGGCACCCAGAGGCCTGCGATGTGAAGAAGGAATCCCCTACCTAGAGGGCTACCAGGGCAGGCAACCGGGGATAGAAGTCTGAAGAAGCACCCTCGGGTTAGGCTTAGGCCGATGCACATGGGAGGCCCTACCGGCCCTTGCTGAGGGATCATCAAACTCCTGGTTCCCGCTTCAGGTGGGCGCTCCTTGGAGCTGTGTCCCAAGGGGTGCATGCAGATTTCACCTGTTCTACGGATTCAGCTCATTTCTAAAGGGCAAACGTTCCCATTGGGATCTATGGACATTGTGCGGTGCACCTCAGGGTTCCCGCATCTGCAGAGTTCATGGACCAGGCTACTGAGGTCAGAAGCCTGAGCATGGGACAGGGGCTTTGCATCAGGATTCCCGTGAAGGTTATTTCACAAGTGAATGCTGTTGGTAACACCTGGGTGAGTCAGTGGGTTAGGCCACTGCCTTCAGCTCTGGACATGATCCCAGAGTCCTGGGATGGAGCCCCACATCGGGCTGTCTCCTCAGCAGGGAGCCTTCTTTCCCTTCTCTGGGCGTGCAACACTGCCTACATCTTTTCGCTCCCTGCAAAGTGAAAAAGTAAAATCTTGAAGCAATGAATAAATAAATACATAAATTAATAATAAATATATAAAAGAGAGGGCATGATTTCCTATTGGAATCTAGGTCATTTGTGCGGGGCAGCTCAGGGTTCCCCCATGGGGAGAGTTTGGGAACCAGGCCTTTGAGGACAGAAGACTGAGCACATGACTTGGGCATCGCATTATGCTAAGGCTGAAGGTCATTGCTATAGGGTATGCTTTCCAGAACACCTGTGTACCTCATTGGATGTGACCTCTTGCCTCGGCCCAGGTCAAGATCCCAGGGAAGAGGAATCTAGTTGGACACGGGGCCCTCCCCACTGCAGGGAGCCTTATACCCCCTTCCTTCAGACAAAAACACAGCCTACTTGTGATCTCAGTCTGTCCAACAAATAAATAAAATCATTATAAATAAATAAATATATAAATATATTCAGGCATGTTTTATATAGTGATCAAGTGCAATTCTGCAGTGTGGCTCAGGGTTCTTCCATCGGGAGATTTTGGGAACCAGGCCTCTGAGGTTGGAAGGCTGAGCAGCCGACCACGGCTTCATGTGAGGTATAGGGTTAGGGTTAGGGTTAGGGTTAGGGTTAGGGTTATGTTTAGGTGAGGGTTAGAGTAATGGTTAGGGTTATGTCTTAGGAACAAGGCATGTCGGAACTGGCCACACAATACTGGCACACCAAGGGCTGAGTTGAGGGTGGGGCTCAGCAGAATCCTCAGGCGATGGAATTTTGGACAGAACAGGCCAAGAGGGTGGAATGCCCTCAGGGGAGCATGCTGGTTTCTATATATCTGAAGGTACTGGATAGCACAGAAGGAAAGGGTCAGTTTCTGCCTGAGAGGCTGAGTCCTTCCTACAGACTGACTTTCCCATTCACAGGAGGACCTGGGTTCAGTCCTCCGGTGTCCAGAGTCTGATCACGTAACCTAGGCTTAGGTTTTGGCTCTGGGAGAATGGCTGACCTGATTTGTCAGGGCAGAATTAGGCTTTCCACGGGACTCAGTTGAGGACGTAGCCCTGGCGGACCATCCTATTCCCGGATTGTGGTGTGGGGGTCCTAGGAAGGTGTTGGTAGAATGATCGGACAGGCAGATTTCTCCAGCCCCGAGAATCTTCCACAGGGCTAAACTTCCCATTTGCCTAGTGGGCGGCACCCAGAGGCCAGCGATGTGAAGAAGGAATCCCCTACCTAGAGGGCTACCAGGGCAGGCAACCGGGGATAGAAGTCTGAAGAAGCACCCTCGGGTTAGGGTTAGGCCGATGCACATGGGAGGCCCTACCGGCCCTTGCTGAGGGATCATCAAACTCCTGGTTCCCGCTTCAGGTGGGCGCTCCTTGGAGCTGTGTCCCAAGGGGTGCATGCAGATTTCACATGTTCTATGGATTCAGCTCATTTCTAAAGGGCAAACGTTCCCATTGGGATCTATGGACATTGTGCGGTGCACCTCAGGGTTCCCGCATCTGCAGAGTTCATTGACCAGGCTACTGAGGACAGAAGCCTGAGCATGGGACAGGGGCTTTGCATCAGGATTCCCGTGAAGGTTATTTCACAAGTGAATGCTGTTGGTAACACCTGGGTGAGTCAGTGGGTTAGGCCACTGCCTTCAGCTCAGGACATGATCCCAGAGTCCTGGGATGGAGCCCCACATCGGGCTGTCTCCTCAGCAGGGAGCCTTCTTTCCCTTCTCTGGGCGTGCAACACTGCCTACATCTTTTCGCTCCCTGCAAAGTGAAAAAGTAAAATCTTGAAGCAATGAATAAATAAATACATAAATTAATAATAAATATATAAAAGAGAGGGCATGATTTCCTATTGGAATCTAGGTCATGTGCGGGGCAGCTCAGGGTTCCCCCATGGGGAGAGTTTGGGAACCAGGCCTTTGAGGACAGAAGACTGAGCACATGACTTGGGCTTCGCATTATGCTAAGGCTGAAGGTCATTGCTATAGGGTATGCTTTCCAGAACACCTGTGTACCTCATTGGATGTGACCTCTTGCCTCGGACCAGGTCAAGATCCCAGGGAAGAGGAATCTAGTTGGACACGGGGCCCTCCCCACTGCAGGGAGCCTTATTCCCCCTTCATCAGACAAAAACACAGCCTACTTGTGATCTCAGTCTGTCCAACAAATAAATGAAATCATTATAAAAAAAAATATATTCAGGCATGTTTTATATAGTGATCAAGTGCAATTCTGCAGTGTGGCTCAGGGTTCTTCCATCGGGAGATTTTGGGAACCAGGCCTCTGAGGTTGGAAAGCTGAGCAGCCGACCACGGCTTCATGTGAGGTATAGGGTAAGGGTTAGGATTAGGGTTAGGGTTAAGGTTATGTTTAGGTGAGTGTTAGAGTAAGGGTTAGGGTTATGTCTTAGGAACAAGGCATGTCGGAACTGGCCACACAATACTGGCACACCAAGGGCTGAGTTGAGGGTGGGACTCAGCAGAATCCTCAGGCGATGGAATTTTGGACGGGACAGGCCAAGAGGGTGGAATGCCCTCAGGGGAGCATGCTGGTTTCTATATATCTGAAGTTACTGGATAGCATAGAAGGAAAGGGTCAGTTTCTGCCTGAGAGGCTGAGTCCTTCCTACAGACTGACTTTCCCATCCACAGGAGGACCTGGGTTCAGTCCTCCGGTGTCCAGAGTCTGATCACGTAACCTAGGCTTAGGTTTTGGCTCTGGGAGAATGGCTGACCTGATTTGTCAGGGCAGAATTAGGCTTTCCACGGGACTCAGTTGAGGAAGTAGCCCTGGCGGACCATCCTATTCCCGGATTGTGGTGTGGGGGTCCTAGGAAGGTGTTGGTAGAATGATCGGACAGGCAGATTTCTCCCGCCCCGAGGGTCTTCCACAGGGCTAAATTTGCCATTATCATAATGGGCGGCACCCAGAAGCCTGCGATGTGAAGAAGGAATCCCCTACCTAGAGGGCTACCAGGGCATGCAACCGGGGTTAGAAGTCTGAAGAAGCACCCTCGGGTTAGGGTTAGGCCGAAGCACATGGGAGACCCTACCGGCCCTTGCTGAGGGATCATCAACTCCTGGTTCCCGCTTCAGGTGGGCGCTCCTTGGAGCTGTGTCCCAAGGGGTGCATGCAGATTTCACCTGTTCTACGGATTCAGCTCATTTCTAAAGGGCAAACGTTCCCATTGGCATCTATGGACATTGTGCGGTGCACCTCAGGGTTCCCGCATCTGCAGAGTTCATGGACCAGGCTACTGAGGACAGAAGCCTGAGCATGGGACAGGGGCTTTGCATCAGGATTCCCGTGAAGGTTATTTCACAAGCGAAAGCTGTTGGTAACACCTGGGTGAGTCAGTGGGTTAGGCCACTGCCTTCAGCTCAGGACATGATCCCAGAGTCCTGGGATGGAGCCCCACATCGGGCTGTCTCCTCAGCAGGGAGCCTTCTTTCCCTTCTCTGGGCGTGCAACACTGCCTACATCTTTTCGCTCCCTGCAAAGTGAAAAAGTAAAATCTTGAAGCAATGAATAAATAAATACATAAATAATAAATATATAAAAGGGAGGGCATGATTTCCTATTGGAATCTAGGTCATTTGTGCGGGGCAGCTCAGGGTTCCCCCATGGGGAGAGTTTGGGAACCAGGCCTTTGAGGACAGAAGACTGAGCACATGACTTGGGCTTCGCATTATGCTAAGGCTGAAGGTCATTGCTATAGGGTATGCTTTCCAGAACACCTGTGTACCTCATTGGATGTGACCTCTTGCCTCGGCCCAGGTCAAGATCCCAGGGAAGAGGAATCTAGTTTGACACCGGGCCCTCCCGACTGCAGGGACCCTCATTCCCCCTTCCTTCAGACAAAAACACAGCCTACTTGTGATCTGAGTCTGTCCAACAAATAAATGAAATCATTATAAAAAAATATATTCAGGCATGTTTTATATAGTGATCAAGTGCAATTCTGCAGTGTGGCTCAGGGTTCTTCCATCGGGAGATTTTAGGAACCAGGCCTCTGAGGTTGGAAAGCTGAGCAGCCGACCACGGCTTCATGTGAGGTATAGGGTAAGGGTTAGGATTAGGGTTAGGGTTAAGGTTATGTTTAGGTGAGGGTTAGAGTAAGGGTTAGGGTTATTCTTAGGAACAAGGCATGTCGGAACTGGCCACACAATACTGCCACACCAAGGGCTGAGTTGAGGGTGGGACTCAGCAGAATCCTCAGGCGATGGAATTTTGGACGGGACAGGCCAAGAGCGTGGAATGCCCTCAGGGGAGCATGCTGGTTTCTATATATCTGAAGGTACTGGATAGCACAGAAGGAAAGGGTCAGTTTCTCCCTGAGAGGCTGAGTCCTTCCTACAGACTGACTTTCCCATCCACAGGAGGACCTGGGTTCAGTCCTCCGGTGTCCAGAGTCCGATCACGTAAACTAGGCTTAGCGTTTGGCTCTGGGAGAATGGCTGACCTGATTTGTCAGGGCAGAATTAGGCTTTCCACGGGACTCAGTTGAGGACGTAGCCCTGGCGGACCATCCTATTCCCGGATTGTGGTGTGGGGGTCCTAGGAAGGTGTTGGTAGAATGATCGGACAGGCAGATTTCTCCCGCCCCGAGGGTCTTCCACAGGGCTAAACTTCCCATTTGCCTAGTGGGCGGCACCCAGAGGCCTGCGATGTGAAGAAGGAATCCCCTACCTAGAGGGCTACCAGGGCAGGCAACCGGGGATAGAAGTCTGAAGAAGCACCCTCGGGTTAGGCTTAGGCCGATGCACATGGGAGGCCCTACCGGCCCTTGCTGAGGGATCATCAAACTCCTGGTTCCCGCTTCAGGTGGGCGCTCCTTGGAGCTGTGTCCCAAGGGGTGCATGCAGATTTCACCTGTTCTACGGATTCAGCTCATTTCTAAAGGGCAAACGTTCCCATTGGGATCTATGGACATTGTGCGGTGCACCTCAGGGTTCCCGCATCTGCAGAGTTCATGGACCAGGCTACTGAGGTCAGAAGCCTGAGCATGGGACAGGGGCTTTGCATCAGGATTCCCGTGAAGGTTATTTCACAAGTGAATGCTGTTGGTAACACCTGGGTGAGTCAGTGGGTTAGGCCACTGCCTTCAGCTCTGGACATGATCCCAGAGTCCTGGGATGGAGCCCCACATCGGGCTGTCTCCTCAGCAGGGAGCCTTCTTTCCCTTCTCTGGGCGTGCAACACTGCCTACATCTTTTCGCTCCCTGCAAAGTGAAAAAGTAAAATCTTGAAGCAATGAATAAATAAATACATAAATTAATAATAAATATATAAAAGAGAGGGCATGATTTCCTATTGGAATCTAGGTCATTTGTGCGGGGCAGCTCAGGGTTCCCCCATGGGGAGAGTTTGGGAACCAGGCCTTTGAGGACAGAAGACTGAGCACATGACTTGGGCATCGCATTATGCTAAGGCTGAAGGTCATTGCTATAGGGTATGCTTTCCAGAACACCTGTGTACCTCATTGGATGTGACCTCTTGCCTCGGCCCAGGTCAAGATCCCAGGGAAGAGGAATCTAGTTGGACACGGGGCCCTCCCCACTGCAGGGAGCCTTATACCCCCTTCCTTCAGACAAAAACACAGCCTACTTGTGATCTCAGTCTGTCCAACAAATAAATAAAATCATTATAAATAAATAAATATATAAATATATTCAGGCATGTTTTATATAGTGATCAAGTGCAATTCTGCAGTGTGGCTCAGGGTTCTTCCATCGGGAGATTTTGGGAACCAGGCCTCTGAGGTTGGAAGGCTGAGCAGCCGACCACGGCTTCATGTGAGGTATAGGGTTAGGGTTAGGGTTAGGGTTAGGGTTAGGGTTATGTTTAGGTGAGGGTTAGAGTAATGGTTAGGGTTATGTCTTAGGAACAAGGCATGTCGGAACTGGCCACACAATACTGGCACACCAAGGGCTGAGTTGAGGGTGGGGCTCAGCAGAATCCTCAGGCGATGGAATTTTGGACAGAACAGGCCAAGAGGGTGGAATGCCCTCAGGGGAGCATGCTGGTTTCTATATATCTGAAGGTACTGGATAGCACAGAAGGAAAGGGTCAGTTTCTGCCTGAGAGGCTGAGTCCTTCCTACAGACTGACTTTCCCATTCACAGGAGGACCTGGGTTCAGTCCTCCGGTGTCCAGAGTCTGATCACGTAACCTAGGCTTAGGTTTTGGCTCTGGGAGAATGGCTGACCTGATTTGTCAGGGCAGAATTAGGCTTTCCACGGGACTCAGTTGAGGACGTAGCCCTGGCGGACCATCCTATTCCCGGATTGTGGTGTGGGGGTCCTAGGAAGGTGTTGGTAGAATGATCGGACAGGCAGATTTCTCCAGCCCCGAGAATCTTCCACAGGGCTAAACTTCCCATTTGCCTAGTGGGCGGCACCCAGAGGCCAGCGATGTGAAGAAGGAATCCCCTACCTAGAGGGCTACCAGGGCAGGCAACCGGGGATAGAAGTCTGAAGAAGCACCCTCGGGTTAGGGTTAGGCCGATGCACATGGGAGGCCCTACCGGCCCTTGCTGAGGGATCATCAAACTCCTGGTTCCCGCTTCAGGTGGGCGCTCCTTGGAGCTGTGTCCCAAGGGGTGCATGCAGATTTCACATGTTCTATGGATTCAGCTCATTTCTAAAGGGCAAACGTTCCCATTGGGATCTATGGACATTGTGCGGTGCACCTCAGGGTTCCCGCATCTGCAGAGTTCATTGACCAGGCTACTGAGGACAGAAGCCTGAGCATGGGACAGGGGCTTTGCATCAGGATTCCCGTGAAGGTTATTTCACAAGTGAATGCTGTTGGTAACACCTGGGTGAGTCAGTGGGTTAGGCCACTGCCTTCAGCTCAGGACATGATCCCAGAGTCCTGGGATGGAGCCCCACATCGGGCTGTCTCCTCAGCAGGGAGCCTTCTTTCCCTTCTCTGGGCGTGCAACACTGCCTACATCTTTTCGCTCCCTGCAAAGTGAAAAAGTAAAATCTTGAAGCAATGAATAAATAAATACATAAATTAATAATAAATATATAAAAGAGAGGGCATGATTTCCTATTGGAATCTAGGTCATTTGTGCGGGGCAGCTCAGGGTTCCCCCATGGGGAGAGTTTGGGAACCAGGCCTTTGAGGACAGAAGACTGAGCACATGACTTGGGCATCGCATTATGCTAAGGCTGAAGGTCATTGCTATAGGGTATGCTTTCCAGAACACCTGTGTACCTCATTGGATGTGACCTCTTGCCTCGGCCCAGGTCAAGATCCCAGGGAAGAGGAATCTAGTTGGACACGGGGCCCTCCCCACTGCAGGGAGCCTTATACCCCCTTCCTTCAGACAAAAACACAGCCTACTTGTGATCTCAGTCTGTCCAACAAATAAATAAAATCATTATAAATAAATAAATATATAAATATATTCAGGCATGTTTTATATAGTGATCAAGTGCAATTCTGCAGTGTGGCTCAGGGTTCTTCCATCGGGAGATTTTGGGAACCAGGCCTCTGAGGTTGGAAGGCTGAGCAGCCGACCACGGCTTCATGTGAGGTATAGGGTTAGGGTTAGGGTTAGGGTTAGGGTTAGGGTTATGTTTAGGTGAGGGTTAGAGTAATGGTTAGGGTTATGTCTTAGGAACAAGGCATGTCGGAACTGGCCACACAATACTGGCACACCAAGGGCTGAGTTGAGGGTGGGGCTCAGCAGAATCCTCAGGCGATGGAATTTTGGACAGAACAGGCCAAGAGGGTGGAATGCCCTCAGGGGAGCATGCTGGTTTCTATATATCTGAAGGTACTGGATAGCACAGAAGGAAAGGGTCAGTTTCTGCCTGAGAGGCTGAGTCCTTCCTACAGACTGACTTTCCCATTCACAGGAGGACCTGGGTTCAGTCCTCCGGTGTCCAGAGTCTGATCACGTAACCTAGGCTTAGGTTTTGGCTCTGGGAGAATGGCTGACCTGATTTGTCAGGGCAGAATTAGGCTTTCCACGGGACTCAGTTGAGGACGTAGCCCTGGCGGACCATCCTATTCCCGGATTGTGGTGTGGGGGTCCTAGGAAGGTGTTGGTAGAATGATCGGACAGGCAGATTTCTCCAGCCCCGAGAATCTTCCACAGGGCTAAACTTCCCATTTGCCTAGTGGGCGGCACCCAGAGGCCAGCGATGTGAAGAAGGAATCCCCTACCTAGAGGGCTACCAGGGCAGGCAACCGGGGATAGAAGTCTGAAGAAGCACCCTCGGGTTAGGGTTAGGCCGATGCACATGGGAGGCCCTACCGGCCCTTGCTGAGGGATCATCAAACTCCTGGTTCCCGCTTCAGGTGGGCGCTCCTTGGAGCTGTGTCCCAAGGGGTGCATGCAGATTTCACATGTTCTATGGATTCAGCTCATTTCTAAAGGGCAAACGTTCCCATTGGGATCTATGGACATTGTGCGGTGCACCTCAGGGTTCCCGCATCTGCAGAGTTCATTGACCAGGCTACTGAGGACAGAAGCCTGAGCATGGGACAGGGGCTTTGCATCAGGATTCCCGTGAAGGTTATTTCACAAGTGAATGCTGTTGGTAACACCTGGGTGAGTCAGTGGGTTAGGCCACTGCCTTCAGCTCAGGACATGATCCCAGAGTCCTGGGATGGAGCCCCACATCGGGCTGTCTCCTCAGCAGGGAGCCTTCTTTCCCTTCTCTGGGCGTGCAACACTGCCTACATCTTTTCGCTCCCTGCAAAGTGAAAAAGTAAAATCTTGAAGCAATGAATAAATAAATACATAAATTAATAATAAATATATAAAAGAGAGGGCATGATTTCCTATTGGAATCTAGGTCATTTGTGCGGGGCAGCTCAGGGTTCCCCCATGGGGAGAGTTTGGGAACCAGGCCTTTGAGGACAGAAGACTGAGCACATGACTTGGGCATCGCATTATGCTAAGGCTGAAGGTCATTGCTATAGGGTATGCTTTCCAGAACACCTGTGTACCTCATTGGATGTGACCTCTTGCCTCGGCCCAGGTCAAGATCCCAGGGAAGAGGAATCTAGTTGGACACGGGGCCCTCCCCACTGCAGGGAGCCTTATACCCCCTTCCTTCAGACAAAAACACAGCCTACTTGTGATCTCAGTCTGTCCAACAAATAAATAAAATCATTATAAATAAATAAATATATAAATATATTCAGGCATGTTTTATATAGTGATCAAGTGCAATTCTGCAGTGTGGCTCAGGGTTCTTCCATCGGGAGATTTTGGGAACCAGGCCTCTGAGGTTGGAAAGCTGAGCAGCCGACCACGGCTTCATGTGAGGTATAGGGTAAGGGTTAGGATTAGGGTTAGGGTTAAGGTTATGTTTAGGTGAGGGTTAGAGTAAGGGTTAGGGTTATGTCTTAGGAACAAGGCATGTTGGAACTGGCCACACAATACTGGCACACCAAGGGCTGAGTTGAGGGTGGGACTCAGCAGAATCCTCAGGCGATGGAATTTTGGACGGGACAGGCCAAGAGCGTGGAATGCCCTCAGGGGAGCATGCTGGTTTCTATATATCTGAAGGTACTGGATAGCACAGAAGGAAAGGGTCAGTTTCTGCCTGAGAGGCTGAGTCCTTCCTACAGACTGACTTTCCCATCCACAGGAGGACCTGGGTTCAGTCCTCCGGTGTCCAGAGTCCGATCACGTAACCTAGGCTTAGCGTTTGGCTCTGGGAGAATGGCTGACCTGATTTGTCAGGGCAGAATTAGGCTTTCCACGGGACTCAGTTGAGGACGTAGCCCTGGCGGACCATCCTATTCCCGGATTGTGGTGTGGGGGTCCTAGGAAGGTGTTGGTAGAATGATCGGACAGGCAGATTTCTCCTGCCCCGAGGTTCTTCCACAGGGCTAAACTTCCCATTTGCCTAGTGGGCGGCACCCAGAGGCCTGCGATGTGAAGAAGGAATCCCCTACCTAGAGGGCTACCAGGGCAGGCAACCGGGGATAGAAGTCTGAAGAAGCACCCACGGGTTAGGCTTAGGCCGATGCACATGGGAGGCCCTACCGGCCCTTGCTGAGGGATCATCAAACTTCTGGTTCCCGCTTCAGGTGGGCGCTCCTTGGAGCTGTGTCCCAAGGGGTGCATGCAGATTTCACCTGTTCTACGGATTCAGCTCATTTCTAAAGGGCAAACGTTCCCATTGGGATCTATGGACATTGTGCGGTGCACCTCAGGGTTCCCGCATCTGCAGAGTTCATGGACCAGGCTACTGAGGTCAGAAGCCTGAGCATGGGACAGGGGCTTTGCATCAGGATTCCCGTGAAGGTTATTTCACAAGTGAATGCTGTTGGTAACACCTGGGTGAGTCAGTGGGTTAGGCCACTGCCTTCAGCTCTGGACATGATCCCAGAGTCCTGGGATGGAGCCCCACATCGGGCTGTCTCCTCAGCAGGGAGCCTTCTTTCCCTTCTCTGGGCGTGCAACACTGCCTACATCTTTTCGCTCCCTGCAAAGTGAAAAAGTAAAATCTTGAAGCAATGAATAAATAAATACATAAATTAATAATAAATATATAAAAGAGAGGGCATGATTTCCTATTGGAATCTAGGTCATTTGTGCGGGGCAGCTCAGGGTTCCCCCATGGGGAGAGTTTGGGAACCAGGCCTTTGAGGACAGAAGACTGAGCACATGACTTGGGCTTCGCATTATGCTAAGGCTGAAGGTCATTGCTATAGGGTATGCTTTCCAGAACACCTGTGTACCTCATTGGATGTGACCTCTTGCCTCGGCCCAGGTCAAGATCCCAGGGAAGAGGAATCTAGTTGGACACGGGGCCCTCCCCACTGCAGGGAGCCTTATTCCCACTTCCTTCAGACAAAAACACAGCCTACTTGTGATCTCAGTCTGTCCAACAAATAAATAAAATCATTATAAATAAATAAATAAATAAATATATTCAGGCATGTTTTATATAGTGATCAAGTGCAATTCTGCAGTGTGGCTCAGGGTTCTTCCATCGGGAGATTTTGGGAACCAGGCCTCTGAGGTTGGAAGGCTGAGCAGCCGACCACGGCTTCATGTGAGGTATAGGGTTAGGGTTAGGGTTAGGGTTAGGGTTAGGGTTATGTTTAGGTGAGGGTTAGAGTAATGGTTAGGGTTATGTCTTAGGAACAAGGCATGTCGGAACTGGCCACACAATACTGGCACACAAAGGGCTGAGTTGAGGGTGGGACTCAGCAGAATCCTCAGGCGATGGAATTTTGGACGGGACAGGCCAAGAGGGTGGAATGCCCTCAGGGGAGCATGCTGGTTTCTATATATCTGAAGTTTCTGGATAGCACAGAAGGAAAGGGTCAGTTTCTGCCTGAGAGGCTGAGTCCTTCCTACAGACTGACTTTCCCATCCACAGGAGGACCTGGGTTCAGTCCTCCGGTGTCCAGAGTCTGATCACGTAACCTAGGCTTAGGTTTTGGCTCTGGGAGAATGGCTGACCTGATTTGTCAGGGCAGAATTAGGCTTTCCACGGGACTCAGTTGAGGACGTAGCCCTGGCGGACCATCCTATTCCCGGATTGTGGTGTGGGGGTCCTAGGAAGGTGTTGGTAGAATGATCGGACAGGCAGATTTCTCCTGCCCCGAGGGTCTTCCACAGGGCTAAATTTGCCATTATCATAGTGGGCGGCACCCAGAAGCCTGCGATGTGAAGAAGGAATCCCCTACCTAGAGGGCTACCAGGGCATGCTACCGGGGTTAGAAGTCTGAAGAAGCACCCTCGGGTTAGGGTTAGGCCGAAGCACATGGGAGACCCTACCGGCCCTTGCTGAGGGATCGTCAAACTCCTGGTTCCGCTTCAGGTGGGCGCTCCTTGGAGCTGTGTCCCAAGGGGTGCATGCAGATTTCACCTGTTCTACGGATTCAGCTCATTTCTAAAGGGAAAACGTTCCCATTGGGATCTATGGACATTGTGCGGTGCACCTCAGGGTTCCCGCATCTGCAGAGTTCATGGACCAGGCTACTGAGGACAGAAGCCTGAGCATGGGACAGGGGCTTTGCATCAGGATTCCCGTGAAGGTTATTTCACAAGCGAAAGCTGTTGGTAACACCTGGGTGAGTCAGTGGGTTAGGCCACTGCCTTCAGCTCTGGACATGATCCCAGAGTCCTGGGATGGAGCCCCACATCGGGCTGTCTCCTCAGCAGGGAGCCTTCTTTCCCTTCTCTGGGCGTGCAACACTGCCTACATCTTTTCGCTCCCTGCAAAGTGAAAAAGTAAAATCTTGAAGCAATGAAAAAATAAATACATAAATAATAAATATATAAAAGGGAGGGCATGATTTCCTATTGGAATCTAGGTCATTTGTGCGGGGCAGCTCAGGGTTCCCCCATGGGGAGAGTTTGGGAACCAGGCCTTTGAGGACAGAAGACTGAGCACATGACTTGGGCTTCGCATTATGCTAAGGCTGAAGGTCATTGCTATAGGGTATGCTTTCCAGAACACCTGTGTACCTCATTGGATGTGACCTCTTGCCTCGGCCCAGGTCAAGATCCCAGGGAAGAGGAATCTAGTTGGACACGGGGCCCTCCCCACTGCAGGGAGCCTTATTCCCACTTCCTTCAGACAAAAACACAGCCTACTTGTGATCTCAGTCTGTCCAACAAATAAATAAAATCATTATAAATAAATAAATAAATAAATATATTCAGGCATGTTTTATATAGTGATCAAGTGCAATTCTGCAGTGTGGCTCAGGGTTCTTCCATCGGGAGATTTTGGGAACCAGGCCTCTGAGGTTGGAAGGCTGAGCAGCCGACCACGGCTTCATGTGAGGTATAGGGTTAGGGTTAGGGTTAGGGTTAGGGTTAGGGTTATGTTTAGGTGAGGGTTAGAGTAATGGTTAGGGTTATGTCTTAGGAACAAGGCATGTCGGAACTGGCCACACAATACTGGCACACAAAGGGCTGAGTTGAGGGTGGGACTCAGCAGAATCCTCAGGCGATGGAATTTTGGACGGGACAGGCCAAGAGGGTGGAATGCCCTCAGGGGAGCATGCTGGTTTCTATATATCTGAAGTTTCTGGATAGCACAGAAGGAAAGGGTCAGTTTCTGCCTGAGAGGCTGAGTCCTTCCTACAGACTGACTTTCCCATCCACAGGAGGACCTGGGTTCAGTCCTCCGGTGTCCAGAGTCTGATCACGTAACCTAGGCTTAGGTTTTGGCTCTGGGAGAATGGCTGACCTGATTTGTCAGGGCAGAATTAGGCTTTCCACGGGACTCAGTTGAGGACGTAGCCCTGGCGGACCATCCTATTCCCGGATTGTGGTGTGGGGGTCCTAGGAAGGTGTTGGTAGAATGATCGGACAGGCAGATTTCTCCTGCCCCGAGGGTCTTCCACAGGGCTAAATTTGCCATTATCATAGTGGGCGGCACCCAGAAGCCTGCGATGTGAAGAAGGAATCCCCTACCTAGAGGGCTACCAGGGCATGCTACCGGGGTTAGAAGTCTGAAGAAGCACCCTCGGGTTAGGGTTAGGCCGAAGCACATGGGAGACCCTACCGGCCCTTGCTGAGGGATCGTCAAACTCCTGGTTCCGCTTCAGGTGGGCGCTCCTTGGAGCTGTGTCCCAAGGGGTGCATGCAGATTTCACCTGTTCTACGGATTCAGCTCATTTCTAAAGGGAAAACGTTCCCATTGGGATCTATGGACATTGTGCGGTGCACCTCAGGGTTCCCGCATCTGCAGAGTTCATGGACCAGGCTACTGAGGACAGAAGCCTGAGCATGGGACAGGGGCTTTGCATCAGGATTCCCGTGAAGGTTATTTCACAAGCGAAAGCTGTTGGTAACACCTGGGTGAGTCAGTGGGTTAGGCCACTGCCTTCAGCTCTGGACATGATCCCAGAGTCCTGGGATGGAGCCCCACATCGGGCTGTCTCCTCAGCAGGGAGCCTTCTTTCCCTTCTCTGGGCGTGCAACACTGCCTACATCTTTTCGCTCCCTGCAAAGTGAAAAAGTAAAATCTTGAAGCAATGAAAAAATAAATATATAAATAATAAATATATAAAAGGGAGGGCATGATTTCCTATTGGAATCTAGGTCATTTGTGCGGGGCAGCTCAGGGTTCCCCCATGGGGAGAGTTTGGGAACCAGGCCTTTGAGGACAGAAGACTGAGCACATGACTTGGGCTTCGCATTATGCTAAGGCTGAAGGTCATTGCTATAGGGTATGCTTTCCAGAACACCTGTGTACCTCATTGGATGTGACCTCTTGCCTCGGCCCAGGTCAAGATCCCAGGGAAGAGGAATCTAGTTTGACACCGGGCCCTCCCCACTGCAGGGACCCTCATTCCCCCTTCTTTCAGACAAAAACACAGCCTACTTGTGATCTCAGTCTGTCCAACAAATAAATAAAATCATTATAAAAAAAATATTCAGGCATGTTTTATATAGTGATCAAGTGCAATTCTGCAGTGTGGCTCAGGGTTCTTCCATCGGGTGATTTTGGGAACCAGGCCTCTGAGGTTGGAAAGCTGAGAAGCCGACCACGGCTTCATGTGAGGTATAGGGTAAGGGTTAGGATTAGGGGTAGGGTTAAGGTTATGTTTAGGTGAGGGTTAGAGTAATGGTTAGGGTTATGTCTTGGGAACAAGGCATGTCGGAACTGGCCACACAATACTGGCACACCAAGGGCTGAGTTGAGGGTGGGACTCAGCAGAATCCTCAGGCGATGGAATTTTGGACGGGACAGGCCAAGAGCGTGGAATGCCCTCAGGGGAGCATGCTGGTTTCTATATATCTGAAGGTACTGGATAGCACAGAAGGAAAGGGTCAGTTTCTGCCTGAGAGGCTGAGTCCTTCCTACAGACTGACTTTCAGATCCACAGGAGGACCTGGGTTCAGTCCTCCGGTGTCCAGAGTCCGATCACGTAACCTAGGCTTAGCGTTTGGCTCTGGGAGAATGGCTGACCTGATTTGTCAGGGCAGAATTAGGCTTTCCACGGGACTCAGTTGAGGACGTAGCCCTGGCGGACCATCCTATTCCCGGATTGTGGTGTGGGGGTCCTAGGAAGGTGTTGGTAGAATGATCGGACAGGCAGATTTCTCCCGCCCCGAGGGTCTTCCACAGGGCTAAACTTCCCATTTGCCTAGTGGGCGGCACCCAGAGGCCTGCGATGTGAAGAAGGAATCCCCTACCTAGAGGGCTACCAGGGCAGGCAACCGGGGATAGAAGTCTGAAGAAGCCCCCTCGGGTTAGGCTTAGGCCGATGCACATGGGAGGCCCTACCGGCCCTTGCTGAGGGATCATCAAACTCCTGGTTCCTGCTTCAGGTGGGCGCTCCTTGGAGCTGTGTCCCAAGGGGTGCATGCAGATTTCACCTGTTCTACGGATTCAGCTCATTTCTAAAGGGCAAACGTTCCCATTGGGATCTATGGACATTGTGCGGTGCACCTCAGGGTTCCCGCATCTGCAGAGTTCATTGACCAGGCTACTGAGGTCAGAAGCCTGAGCATGGGACAGGGGCTTTGCATCAGGATTCCCGTGAAGGTTATTTCACAAGTGAATGCTGTTGGTAACACCTGGGTGAGTCAGTGGGTTAGGCCACTGCCTTCAGCTCTGGACATGATCCCAGAGTCCTGGGATGGAGCCCCACATCGGGCTGTCTCCTCAGCAGGGAGCCTTCTTTCCCTTTTCTGGGCGTGCAACACTGCCTACATCTTTTCGCTCCCTGCAAAGTGAAAAAGTAAAATTTTGAAGCAATGAATAAATAAATACATAAATTAATAATAAATATATAAAAGAGAGGGCATGATTTCCTATTGGAATCTAGGTCATTTGTGCGGGGCAGCTCAGGGTTTCCCCATGGGGAGAGTTTGGGAACCAGGCCTTTGAGGACAGAAGACTGAGCACATGACTTGGGCATCGCATTATGCTAAGGCTGAAGGTCATTGCTATAGGGTATGCTTTCCAGAACACCTGTGTACCTCATTGGATGTGACCTCTTGCCTCGGCCCTGGTCAAGATCCCAGGGAAGAGGAATCTAGTTGGACACGCGGCCCTCCCCACTGCAGGGAGCCTTATTCCCCCTTCCTTCAGACAAAAACACAGCCTACTTGTGATCTCAGTCTGTCCAACAAATAAATAAAATCATTATAAATAAATAAATAAATAAATATATTCAGGCATGTTTTATATAGTGATCAAGTGCAATTCTGCAGTGTGGCTCAGGGTTCTTCCATCGGGAGATTTTGGGAACCAGGCCTCTGAGGTTGGAAGGCTGAGCAGCCGACCACGGCTTCATGTGAGGTATAGGGTTAGGGTTAGGGTTAGGGTTAGGGTTAGGGTTATGTTTAGGTGAGGGTTAGAGTAATGGTTAGGGTTATGTCTTAGGAACAAGGCATGTCAAACTGGCCACACAATACTGGCACACCAACGGCTGAGTTGAGGGTGGGACTCAGCAGAATCCTCAGGCGATGGAATTTTGGACAGAACAGGCCAAGAGGGTGGAATGCCCTCAGGGGAGCATGCTGGTTTCTATATATCTGAAGGTACTGGATAGCACAGAAGGAAAGGGTCAGTTTCTGCCTGAGAGTCTGAGTCCTTCCTACAGACTGACATTCCCATCCACAGGAGGACCTGGGTTCAGTCCTCCGGTGTCGAGAGTCTGATCACGTAACCTAGGCTTAGCGTTTGGCTTTGGGAGAATGGCTGACCTGATTTGTCAGGGCAGAATTAGGCTTTCCACGGGACTCAGTGAGGACGTAGCCCTGGCAGACCATCCTATTCCCGGATTGTGGTTTGGGGGTCCTAGGAAGGTGTTGTTAGAATGATCGGACAGGCAGATTTCTCCCGCCTCGAGGTTCTTCCACAGGGCTAAACTTCCCATTTGCCTAGTGGGCGGCACCCAGAGGCCTGCGATGTGAAGAAGGAATCCCCTACCTAGAGGGCTACCAGGGCAGGCAACCGGGGATAGAAGTCTGAAGAAGCACCCTCGGGTTAGGGTTAGGCCGATGCACATGGGAGGCCCTACCGGCCCTTGCTGAGGGATCATCAAACTCCTGGTTCCCGCTTCAGGTGGGCGCTCCTTGGAGCTGTGTCCCATGGGGTGCATGCAAATTTCACCTGTTCTACGGATTCAGCTCATTTCTAAAGGGCAAACGTTCCCATTGGGATCTATGGACATTGTGCGGTGCACCTCAGTGTTCCCGCATCTGCAGAGTTCATGGACCAGGCTACTGAGGACAGAAGCCTGAGCATGGGACAGGGGCTTTGCATCAGGATTACCTTGAAGGTTAATTCACAAGTGAATGCTGTTGGTAACACCTGGGTGAGTCAGTGGGTTAGGCCACTGCCTTCAGCTCAGGACATGATCCCAGAGTCCTGGGATGGAGCCCCACATCAGGCTGTCTCCTCAGCAGGGAGCCTTCTTTCCCTTCTCTGGGCAAGCAACACTGCCTACATCTTTTCGCTCCCTGCAAAGTGAAAAAGTAAAATCTTGAAGCAATAAATAAATAAATAAATAAATAATAAATATATAAAAGAGAGGGCATGAATTCCTATTGGAATCTAGGTCATTTGTGCGGGGCAGCGCAGGGTTCCCCCATGGGGAGAGTTTGGGAACCAGGCCTTTGAGGACAGAAGACTGAGCACATGACTTGTGCTTCGCATTATGCTAAGGCTGAAGGTCATTGCTATAGGTTATGCTTTCCAGAACACCTGTGTACCTCATTGGATGTGACCTATTGCCTCGGCCCAGGTCCAGATCCCAGGGAAAAGGAATCTAGTTTGACACTGGGCCCTCCCCACTGCAGGGAGCCTTATTCCCCATTCCTTCAGACAACAACACAGCCTACTTGTGATCTCAGTCTGTCCAACAAATAAATAAAATCATTATAAAAAAATATATATTCAGGCATGTTTTATATAGTGATCAAGTGCAATTCTGCAGTGTGCCTCAGGGATCTTCCATCGGGAGATTTTTGGAAACCAGGCCTCTGAGGTTGGAAGGCTGAGCAGCCGGCCACGGCTTCAGGTGAGGTATAGGGTAAGGGTTAGGGTTAGGGTTAGGGTAAGGGTTATGTTTAGGTGAGGGTTAGAGTAAGGGTTAGGGTTCTGTATTAGGAACAAGGCATGTCGGATCTGGCCACACAATACTGGCACACCAATAGCTGAGTTGAGGGTGGGACTCAGCAGAATTCTCAGGCGATGGAATTTTGGACGGAACAGGCCAAGAGGGTGGAATGCCTTCAGGGGAGCATGCTGGTTTCTATATATCTGAAGGTACTGGATAGCACAGAAGGAAAGGGTCAGTTTCTGCCTGAGAGGCTGAGTCCTTCCTACAGACTGACTTTCCCATCCACAGGAGGACCTGGGTTCAGTCCTCCGGTGTCCAGAGTCTGATCACGTAACCTAGGCTTAGAGTTTGGCTCTGGGAGAATGGCTGACCTGATTTGTCAGGGCAGAATTAGGCTTTCCACGGGACTCAGTTGAGGACGTAGCCCTGGCAGACCATCCTATTCCCGGATTGTGGTGTGGGGGTCCTAGGAAGGTGTTGGTAGAATGATCGGACAGGCAGATTTCTCCCGCCCCGAGGGTCTTCCACAGGGCTAAATTTGCCATTATCATAGTGGGCGGCACCCAGAAGCCTGCGATGTGAAGAAGGAATCCCCTACCTAGAGGGCTACCAGGGCAGGAAACCGGGGATAGAAGTCTGAAGAAGCACCCTCGGGTTAGGGTTAGGCCGATGCACATGGGAGACCCTACCGGCCCTTGCTGAGGGATCATCAAACTCCTGGTTCCCGCTTCAGGTGGGCGCTCCTTGGAGCTGTGTCCCAAGGGGTGCATGCAGATTTCACCTGTTCTACGGATTCAGCTCATTTCTAAAGGGCAAACGTTCCCTTTGGGATCTATGGACATTGTGCGGTACACCTCAGGGTTCCCGCATCTGCAGAGTTCATGGACCAGGCTACTGAGGACAGAAGCCTGAGCATGGGACAGGGGCTTTGCATCAGGATTCCCGTGAAGGTTATTTCACAATTGAATGCTGTTGGTAACACCTTGGTGAGTCAGTGCGTTAGGCCACTGCCTTCAGCTCAGGACATGATCCCAGAGTCCTGGGATGGAGCCCCACAACGGGCTGTCTCCTCAGCAGGGAGCCTTCTTTCCCTTCTCTGGGCGTGCAACACTGCCTACATCTTTTCGCTCCCTGCAAATTGAAAAAGTAAAATCTTGAAGCAATGAATAAATAAATATATAAATAATAAATATATAAAAGAGAGGGCATGAATTCCTATTGGAATCTAGGTCATTTGTGCAGGGCAGCTCAGGGTTCCCCCATGGGGAGAGTTTGGGAACCAGGCCTTTGAGGACAGAAGACTGAGCACATGACTTGGGCTTCGCATTATGCTAAGGCTGAAGGTCATTGCTATAGGGTATGCTTTCCAGAACACCTGTGTACCTCATTGGATGTGACCTCTTGCCTTGGCCCAGGTCCAGATCCCAGGGAAGAGGAATCTAGTTTGACACTGGGCCCTCCCCACTGCAGGGAGCCTTATTCCCCAATCCTTCAGACAACAACACAGCCTACTTGTGATCTCAGTCTGTCCAACAAATAAATAAAATCATTATAAAAAAATATATATTCAGGCATGTTTTATATAGTGATCAAGTGCAATTCTGCAGTGTGCCTCAGGGTTCTTCCATCGGGAGATTTTTGGGAACCAGGCCTCTGAGGTTGGAAGGCTGAGCAGCCGGCCACGGCTTCAGGTGAGGTATAGGGTAAGGGTTAGGGTTAGGGTTAGGGTAAGGGTAAGGGTTATGTTTAGGTGAGGGTTAGAGTAAGGGTTAGGGTTCTGTCTTAGGAACAAGGCATGTCGGAACTGGCCACACAATACTGGCACACCAAGGCTGAGTTGAGGGTGGGACTCAGCAGAATCCTCAGGCGATGGAATTTTGGACGGGACAGGCCAAGAGGGTGGAATGCCCTCAGGGGAGCATGCTGGTTTCTATATATCTGAAGGTACTGGATAGCACAGAAGGAAAGGGTCAGTTTCTGCCTGAGAGGCTGAGTCCTTCCTACAGACTGACTTTCCCATCCACAGGAGGACCTGGGTTCAGTCCTCCGGTGTCCAGAGTCTGATCACGTAACCTAGGCTTAGCCTTTGGCTCTGGGAGAATGGCTGACCTGATTTGTCAGGGCAGAATTAGGCTTTCACGGGTCTCAGTTGAGGACGTAGCCATGACGGACCATCCTATTCCCGGATTGTGGTGTGGGGGTCCTAGGAAGGTGTTGGTAGAATGATCGGACAGGCAGATTTCTCCCGCCCCGAGGTTCTTCCACAGGGCTAAACTTCCCATTTGCCTATTGGGCAGCACCCAGAGGCCTGCGATGTGAAGAAGGAATCCCCTACCTAGAGGGCTACCAGGGCAGGCACCGGGGATAGATGTCTGAAGAAGCACCCTCGGGTTAGGGTTAGGCCGATGCACATGGGAGGCCCTACCGGCCCTTGCTGAGGGATCATCAAACTCCTGGTTCCCGCTTCAGGTGGGCGCTCCTTGGAGCTGTGTCCGAAGGGGTGCATGCAGATTTCACCTGTTCTACGGATTCAGCTCATTTCTAAAGGGCAAACGTTCCCATTGGGATCTATGGACATTGTGCGGTGCACCTCAGGGTTCCCGCATCTGCAGAGTTCATGGACCAAGCTACTGAGGACAGAAGCCTGAGCATGGGAGAGGGGCTTTGCATCAGGATTACCTTGAAGGTTATTTCACAAGTGAATGCTGTTGGTAACACCTGGGTGAGTCAGTGGGTTAGGCCACTGCCTTCAGCTCAGGACATGATCCCAGAGTCCTGGGATGGAGCCCCACATCGGGCTGTCTCCTCAGCAGGGAGCCTTCTTTCCCTTCTCTGGGCAAGCAACACTGCCTACATCTTTTCGCTCCCTGCAAAGTGAAAAAGTAAAATCTTGAAGCAATAAATAAATAAATAAATAAATAATAAATATATAAAAGAGAGGGCATGAATTCCTATTGGAATCTAGGTCATTTGTGCGGGGCAGCTCAGGGTTCCCCCATGGGGAGAGTTTGGGAACCAGGCCTTTGGGGACAGAAGACTGAGCACATGACTTGGGCTTCGCATTATGCTAAGGCTGAAGGTCATTGCTATAGGGTATGCTTTCCAGAACACCTGTGTACCTCATTGGATGAGACCTCCATCCTCGGCCCAGGTCCAGATCCCCGGGAAAAGGAATCTAGTTTGACACCGGGCCCTCCCCACTGAGGGAGCCTTATTCCCCCTTCCTTCAGACAACAACACAGCCTACTTGTGATCTCAGTCTGTCTAACAAATAAATAAAATCATTATAAAAAAATATATATTCAGGCATGTTTTATATAGTGACCAAGTGCAATTCTGCAGTGTGGCTCAGGGTTCTTCCATCGGGAGATTTTGGGAACCAGGCCTCTGAGGTTGGAAGGCTGATCAGTCGGAAACGGCTTCATGTGGGGTATTGTGTTAGGGTTAGGGTTAGGGTTAGGGTTATGTTTAGGTGAGGGTTAGAGTAAGGGTTAGGGTTCTGTCTTAGGAACAAGGCATGTCGGAACTGGCCACACAATACTGGCACACCAAGGGCTGAGTTGAGGGTGGGACTCAGCAGAATCCTCAGGCGATGGAATTTTGGATGGGACAGGCCAAGAGGGTGGAATGCCCTCAGGGGAGCATGCTGGTTTCTATATATCTGAAGGTACTGGATAGCACAGAAGGAAAGGGTCAGTTTCTGCCTGAGAGGCTGAGTCCTTCCTACAGACTGACTTTCCCATCCACAGGAGGACCTGGGATCAGTCCTCCGGTGTCCAGAGTCTGATCACGTAACCTAGGCTTAGCCTTTGGCTCTGGGAGAATGGCTGACCTGATTTGTCAGGGCAGAATTAGGCTTTCCACGGGACTCAGTTGAGGACGTAGCCCTGGCGGACCATCCTATTCCCGGATTGTGGTGTGGGTGTCCTAGGAAGGTGTTAGTAGAATGATCGGACAGGCAGATTTCTCCCGCCCCAAGGGTCTTCCACAGGGCTAAATTTCCCATTATCATAGTGGGCGGCACCCAGAGTCCTGCGATGGGAAGCAGGAATCCCCTACCTAGAGGGCTACCAGGGCAGGCAACCGGGGATAGAAGTCTGAAGAAGCACCCTCGGGTTAGGGTTAGGCCGATGCACATGGGAGGCCCTACCGGCCCTTGCTGAGGGATCATTAAACTCCTGGTTCCCGCTTCAGGTGGGCGCTCCTTGGAGCTGTGTCCCAAGGGGTGCATGCAGATTTCACCTGTTCTACGGATTCAGTTTATTTCTAAAGGGCAAACGTTCCCATTGGGATCTATGGACATTGTGCGGTGCACCTCAGGGTTCCCGCATCTGCAGAGTTCATGGACCAGGCTACTGAGGACAGAAGCCTGAGCATGGGACAGGGGCTTTGCAACAGGATTACCTTGAAGGTTATTTCACAAGTGAATGCTGTTGGTAACACCTGGGTGAGTCAGTGGGTTAGGCCACTGCCTTCAGCTCAGGACATGATCCCAGAGTCCTGGGATGGAGCCCCACATCGGGCTGTCTCCTCAGCAGGGAGCCTTCTTTCCCTTCTCTGGGCAAGCAACACTGCCTACATCTTTTCGCTCCCTGCAAATGAAAAAGTAAAATCTTGAAGCAATAAATAAATAAATAAATAAATAATAAATATATAAAAGAGAGGGCATGATTTCCTATTGGAATCTAGGTCATTTGTGCGGGGCAGCTCAGGGTTCCCCCATGGGGAGAGTTTGGGAACCAGGCCTTTGAGGACAGAAGACTGAGCACATGACTTGGGCTTCGCATTATGCTAAGGCTGAAGGTCATTGCTATAGGGTATGCTTTCCAGAACACCTGTGTACCTCATTGGATGTGACCTCTTGCCTTGGCCCAGGTCCAGATCCCAGGGAAGAGGAATCTAGTTTGACACCGGGCCCTCCCCACTGCAGGGAGCCTTATTCCCCCATCCTTCAGACAACAACAGAGCCTACTTGTGATCTCAGTCTGTCCAACAAATAAATAAAATCATTATAAAAAATATATATTCAGGCATGTTTTATATAGTGATCAAGTGCAATTCTGCAGTGTGGCTCAGGGTTCTTCCATCGGGAGATTTTGGGAACCAGGCCTCTGAGGTTGGAAGGCTGAGCAGCCGGCCACGGCTTCAGGTGAGGTATAGGGTAAGGGTTAGGGTTAGGGTTAGGGTAAGGGTTATGTTTAGGTGAGGGTTAGAGTAAGGGTTAGGGTTCTGTCTTAGGAACAAGGCATGTCGGAACTGGCCACACAATACTGGCACACCAAGGGCTGAGTTGAGGGTGGGACACAGCAGAATCCTCAGCGATGGAATTATGGACGGGACAGGCCAAGAGGGTGGAATGCCCTCAGGGGAGCATACTGGTTTCTATATATCTGAAGGTACTGGATAGCACAGAAGGAAAGGGTCAGTTTCTGCCTGAGAGGCTGAGTCCTTCCTACAGACTGTCTTTCCCATCCACAGGAGGACCTGGGTTCAGTCCTCCGGTGTCCAGAGTCTGATCACGTAACCTAGGCTTAGGGTTTGGCTCTGGGAGAATGGCTGACCTGATTTGTCAGGGCAGAATTAGGCTTTCCACGGGACTCAGTTGAGGACGTAGCCCTGGCGGACCATCCTATTCCCGGATTGTGGTGTGGGGGTCCTAGGAAGGTGTTGGTAGAATGATCGGACAGGCAGATTTCTCCCGCCCCGAGGGTCTTGCACAGGGCTAAACTTCCCATTATCATAGTGGGCGGCACCGAGAGGCCTGGGATGGGAAGAAGGAATCCCCTACCTAGAGGGCTACCAGGGCAGGCAACCGAGGATAGAAGTCTGAAGAAGCACCCTCGGGTTAGGGTTAGGCCGATGTACATGGGAGGCCCTACCGGCCCTTGCTGAGGGATCATCAAACTCCTGGTTCCCGCTTCAGGTGGGCGCTCCTTGGAACTGTGTCCCATGGGGTGCATGCAGATTTCACCTGTTCTACGGATTCAGCTCATTTCTAAAGGGCAAACGTTCCCATTGGGATCTATGGACATTGTGCGGTGCACCTCAGGGTTCCCACATCTGCAGAGTTCATGGACCAGGCTACTGAGGACAGAAGCCTGAGCATGGGACAGGGGCTTTGCATCAGGATTACCTTGAAGGCTATTTCACAAGTGAATGCTGTTGGTAACACCTGGGTGAGTTAGTGGGTTAGGCCACTGCCTTCAGCTCAGGACATGATCCCAGAGTCCTGGGATGGAGCCCCACATCGGGCTGTCTCCTCAGCAGGGAGCATTCTTTCCATTCTCTGGTCTTGCAACACTGCCTACATCTTTTCGCTCCCTGCAAACTGAAAAAGTAAAATCTTGAAGCAATAAATAAATAAATAAATAAATAATAAATATATAAAAGAGAGGGCATGATTTCCTATTGGAATCTAGTCATTTGTGTGGGGCAGCTCAAGGTTCCCCCATGGGGAGAGTTTGGGAACCAGGCCTTTGGGGACAGAAGACTGAGCACATGACTTGGGCTTCGCATTATGCTAAGGCTGAAGGTCATTTCTATAGGGTATGCTTTCCAGAACACCTGTGTACCTCATTGGATGTGACCTCCTTTCTCGGCCCAGGTCCAGATCCCAGGGAAAAGGAATCTAGTTTGAAACCGGGCCCTCCCCACTGCAGGGAGCCTTATTCCCCCTTCCTTCAGACAACAACACAGCCTACTTGTGATCTCAGTCTGTCCAACAAATAAATAAAATCATTATAAAAAATATATATTCAGGCATGTTTTATATAGTGACCAAGTGCAATTCTGCAGTGTGGCTCAGGGTTCTTCGATCGGGAGATTTTGGGAACCAGGCCTCTGAGTTTGGAAGGCTGAGCAGTCGGCAACGGCTTCATGTGAGGTATTGGGTTAGGGTTAGGGTTAGGGTTAGGGTTATGTTTAGGTGAGGGTTAGAGTAAGGGTTAGGGTTCTGTCTTAGGAACAAGGCATGTCGGAACTGGACACACAATACTGGCACACCAAGGGCTGAGTTGAGGGTGGGACTCAGCAGAATCCTCAGGCGATGGAATTTTGGATGGGACAGGCCAATAGGGTGGAATGCCCTCAGGGGAGCATGCTGGTTTCTATATATCTGAAGGTACTGGATAGCACAGAAGGAAAGGGTCAGTTTCTGCCTGAGAGGCTGAGTCCTTCCTACAGACTGACTTTCCCATCCACAGGAGGACCTGGGTTCAGTCCTCCGGTGTCCAGAGTCTGATCACGTAACCTAGGCTTAGCCTTTGGCTCTGGGAGAATGGCTGACCTGATTTGTCAGGGCAGAATTAGGCTTTCCACGGGACTCAGTTGAGGACGTAGCCCTGGCGGACCATCCTATTCCTGGATTGTGGTGTGGGTGTCCTAGGAAGGTGTTAGTAGAATGATCGGACAGGCAGATTTCTCCCGCCCCAAGGGTCTTCCACAGGGCTAAATTTCCCATTATCATAGTGGGCGGCACCCAGAGTCCTGCGATGGGAAGCAGGAATCCCCTACCTAGAGGGCTACCAGGGCAGGCAACCGGGGATAGAAGTCTGAAGAAGCACCCTCGGGTTAGGGTTAGGCCGATGCACATGGGAGGCCCTACCGGCCCTTGCTGAGGGATCATTAAACTCCTGGTTCCCGCTTCAGGTGGGCGCTCCTTGGAGCTGTGTCCCAAGGGGTGCATGCAGATTTCACCTGTTCTACGGATTCAGTTCATTTCTAAAGGGCAAACGTTCCCATTGGGATCTATGGACATTGTGCGGTGCACCTCAGGGTTCCCGCATCTGCAGAGTTCATGGACCAGGCTACTGAGGACAGAAGCCTGAGCATGGGACAGGGGCTTTGCAACAGGATTACCTTGAAGGTTATTTCACAAGTGAATGCTGTTGGTAACACCTGGGTGAGTCAGTGGGTTAGGCCACTGCCTTCAGCTCAGGACATGATCCCAGAGTCCTGGGATGGAGCCCCACATCGGGCTGTCTCCTCAGCAGGGAGCCTTCTTTCCCTTCTCTGGGCAAGCAACACTGCCTACATCTTTTCGCTCCCTGCAAATGAAAAAGTAAAATCTTGAAGCAATAAATAAATAAATAAATAAATAATAAATATATAAAAGAGAGGGCATGATTTCCTATTGGAATCTAGGTCATTTGTGCGGGGCAGCTCAGGGTTCCCCCATGGGGAGAGTTTGGGAACCAGGCCTTTGAGGACAGAAGACTGAGCACATGACTTGTGCTTCGCATTATGCTAAGGCTGAAGGTCATTGCTATAGGGTATGCTTTCCAGCACACCTGTGTACCTCATTGGATGTGACCTCTTGCCTTGGCCCAGGTCCAGATCCCAGGGAAGAGGAATCTAGTTTGACACCGGGCCCTCCCCACTGCAGGGAGCCTTATTCCCCCATCCTTCAGACAACAACAGAGCCTACTTGTGATCTCAGTCTGTCCAACAAATAAATAAAATCATTATAAAAAATATATATTCAGGCATGTTTTATATAGTGATCAAGTGCAATTCTGCAGTGTGCCTCAGGGATCTTCCATCGGGAGATTTTTGGGAACCAGGCCTCTGAGGTTGGAAGGCTGAGCAGCCGGCCACGGCTTCAGGTGAGGTATAGGGTAAGGGTTAGGGTTAGGGTTAGGGTAAGGGTTATGTTTAGGTGAGGGTTAGAGTAAGGGTTAGGGTTCTGTCTTAGGAACAAGGCATGTCGGAACTGGCCACACAATACTGGCACACCAAGGGCTGAGTTGAGGGTGGGACACAGCAGAATCCTCAGGCGATGGAATTATGGACGGGACAGGCCAAGAGGGTGGAATGCCCTCAGGGGAGCATACTGGTTTCTATATATCTGAAGGTACTGGATAGCACAGAAGGAAAGGGTCAGTTTCTGCCTGAGAGGCTGAGTCCTTCCTACAGACTGTCTTTCCCATCCACAGGAGGACCTGGGTTCAGTCCTCCGGTGTCCAGAGTCTGATCACGTAACCTAGGCTTAGGGTTTGGCTCTGGGAGAATGGCTGACCTGATTTGTCAGGGCAGAATTAGGCTTTCCACGGGACTCAGTTGAGGACGTAGCCCTGGCGGACCATCCTATTCCCGGATTGTGGTGTGGGGGTCCTAGGAAGGTGTTGGTAGAATGATCGGACAGGCAGATTTCTCCCGCCCCGAGGGTCTTGCACAGGGCTAAACTTCCCATTATCATAGTGGGCGGCACCGAGAGGCCTGGGATGGGAAGAAGGAATCCCCTACCTAGAGGGCTACCAGGGCAGGCAACCGAGGATAGAAGTCTGAAGAAGCACCCTCGGGTTAGGGTTAGGCCGATGTACATGGGAGGCCCTACCGGCCCTTGCTGAGGGATCATCAAACTCCTGGTTCCCGCTTCAGGTGGGCGCTCCTTGGAACTGTGTCCCATGGGGTGCATGCAGATTTCACCTGTTCTACGGATTCAGCTCATTTCTAAAGGGCAAACGTTCCCATTGGGATCTATGGACATTGTGCGGTGCACCTCAGGGTTCCCACATCTGCAGAGTTCATGGACCAGGCTACTGAGGACAGAAGCCTGAGCATGGGACAGGGGCTTTGCATCAGGATTACCTTGAAGGCTATTTCACAAGTGAATGCTGTTGGTAACACCTGGGTGAGTTAGTGGGTTAGGCCACTGCCTTCAGCTCAGGACATGATCCCAGAGTCCTGGGATGGAGCCCCACATCGGGCTGTCTCCTCAGCAGGGAGCATTCTTTCCATTCTCTGGTCTTGCAACACTGCCTACATCTTTTCGCTCCCTGCAAACTGAAAAAGTAAAATCTTGAAGCAATAAATAAATAAATAAATAAATAATAAATATATAAAAGAGAGGGCATGATTTCCTATTGGAATCTAGTCATTTGTGTGGGGCAGCTCAAGGTTCCCCCATGGGGAGAGTTTGGGAACCAGGCCTTTGGGGACAGAAGACTGAGCACATGACTTGGGCTTCGCATTATGCTAAGGCTGAAGGTCATTTCTATAGGGTATGCTTTCCAGAACACCTGTGTACCTCATTGGATGTGACCTCCTTTCTCGGCCCAGGTCCAGATCCCAGGGAAAAGGAATCTAGTTTGACACCGGGCCCTCCCCACTGAGGGAGCCTTATTCCCCCTTCCTTCAGACAACAACACAGCCTACTTGTGATCTCAGTCTGTCCAACAAATAAATAAAATCATTATAAAAAAATATATATTCAGGCATGTTTTATATAGTGACCAAGTGCAATTCTGCAGTGTGGCTCAGGGTTCTTCGATCGGGAGATTTTGGGAACCAGGCCTCTGAGTTTGGAAGGCTGAGCAGTCGGCAACGGCTTCATGTGAGGTATTGGGTTAGGGTTAGGGTTAGGGTTAGGGTTATGTTTAGGTGAGGGTTAGAGTAAGGGTTAGGGTTCTGTCTTAGGAACAAGGCATGTCGGAACTGGACACACAATACTGGCACACCAAGGGCTGAGTTGAGGGTGGGACTCAGCAGAATCCTCAGGCGATGTAATTTTGGATGGGACAGGCCAATAGGGTGGAATGCCCTCAGGGGAGCATGCTGGTTTCTATATATCTGAAGGTACTGGATAGCACAGAAGGAAAGGGTCAGTTTCTGCCTGAGAGGCTGAGTCCTTCCTACAGACTGACTTTCCCATCCACAGGAGGACCTGGGTTCAGTCCTCCGGTGTCCAGAGTCTGATCACGTAACCTAGGCTTAGGGTTTGGCTCTGGGAGAATGGCTGACCTGATTTCTCAGGGCAGAATTAGGCTTTCCACGGGACTCAGTTGAGGACGTAGCCCTGGCGGACCATCCTATTCCCGGATTGTGGTGTGGGTGTCCTAGGAAGGTGTTAGTAGAATGATCGGACAGGCAGATTTCTCCCGCCCCAAGGGTCTTCCACAGGGCTAAATTTCCCATTATCATAGTGGGCGGCACCCAGAGTCCTGCGATGGGAAGAAGGAATCCCCTACCTAGAGGGCTACCAGGGCAGGCAACCGAGGATAGAAGTCTGAAGAAGCACCCTCGGGTTAGGGTTAGGCCGATGTACATGGGAGGCCCTACCGGCCCTTGCTGAGGGATCATCAAACTCCTGGTTCCCGCTTCAGGTGGGCGCTCCTTGGAACTGTGTCCCATGGGGTGCATGCAGATTTCACCTGTTCTACGGATTCAGCTCATTTCTAAAGGGCAAACGTTCCCATTGGGATCTATGGACATTGTGCGGTGCACCTCAGGGTTCCCACATCTGCAGAGTTCATGGACCAGGCTACTGAGGACAGAAGCCTGAGCATGGGACAGGGGCTTTGCATCAGGATTACCTTGAAGGTTATTTCACAAGTGAATGCTGTTTGTAACACCTGGGTGAGTCAGTGGGTTAGGCCACTGCCTTCAGCTCAGGACATGATCCCAGAGTCCTGGGATGGAGCCCCACATCGGGCTGTCTCCTCAGCAGGGAGCCTTCTTTCCCTTCTCTGGGCATGCAACACTGCCTACATCTTTTCGCTCCCTGCAAAGTGAAAAAGTAAAATCTTGAAGCAATAAATAAATAAATAAATAAATAATAAATATATAAAAGAGAGGGCATGATTTCCTATTGGAATCTAGTCATTTGTGTGGGGCAGCTCAAGGTTCCCCCATGGGGAGAGTTTGGGAACCAGGCCTTTGGGGACAGAAGACTGAGCACATGACTTGGGCTTCGCATTATGCTAAGGCTGAAGGTCATTGCTATAGGGTATGCTTTCCAGAACACCTGTGTACCTCATTGGATGTGACCTCCTTCCTCGGCCCAGGTCTAGATCCCAGGGAAACGGAATCTAGTTTGACACCGGGCCCTCCCCACTGCAGGGAGCCTTATTCCCCCTTCCTTCAGACAACAACACAGCCTACTTGTGATCTCAGTCTGTCCAACAAATAAATAAAATCATTATAAAAAAATATATATTCAGGCATGTTTTATATAGTGACCAAGTGCAATTCTGCAGTGTGGCTCAGGGTTCTTCCATCGGGAGATTTTGGGAACCAGGCCTCTGAGGTTGGAAGGCTGAGCGGTCGGCAACGGCTTCATGTGAGGTATTGGGTTAGGGTTAGGGTTAGGGTTAGGGTTATGTTTAGGTGAGGGTTAGAGTAAGGGTTAGGGTTCTGTCTTAGGAACAAGGCATGTCGGAACTGGACACACAATACTGGCACACCAAGGGCTGAGTTGAGGGTGGGACTCAGCAGAATCCTCAGGCGATGGAATTTTGGATGGGACAGGCTAATAGGGTGGAATGCCCTCAGGGGAGCATGCTGGTTACTATATATCTGAAGGTACTGGATAGCACAGAAGGAAAGGGTCAGTTTCTGCCTGAGAGGCTGAGTCCTTCCTACAGACTGACTTTCCCATCCACAGGAGGACCTGGGTTCAGTCCTCCGGTGTCCAGAGTCTGATCACGTAACCTAGGCTTAGGGTTTGGCTCTGGGAGAATGGCTGACCTGATTTGTCAGGGCAGAATTAGGCTTTCCACGGGACTCAGTTGAGGACGTAGCCCTGGCAGACCATCCTATTCCCGGATTGTGGTGTGGGGGTCCTAGGAATGTGTTAGTAGAATGATCGGACAGGCAGATTTCTCCCGCCCCAAGGGTCTTCCACAGGGCTAAATTTCCCATTATCATAGTGGGCGGCACCCAGAGTCATGCGATGGGAAGAAGGAATCCCCTACCTAGAGGGCTACCAGGGCAGGCAACCGGGGATAGAAGTCTGAAGAAGCACCCTCGGGTTAGGCTTAGGCCGATGCACATGGGAGGCCCTACCGGCCCTTGCTGAGGGATCATTAAACTCCTGGTTCCCACTTCAGGTGGGCGCTCCTTGGAGCTGTGTCCCAAGGGGTGCATGCAGATTTCACCAGTTCTACGGATTCAGCTCATTTCTAAAGGGCAAACGTTCCCATTGGGATCTATGGACATTGTGCGGTGCACCTCAGGGTTCCCGCATCTGCAGAGTTCATGGACCAGGCTACTGAGGACAGAAGCCTGAGCATGGGACAGGGGCTTTGCATCAGGATTACCTTGAAGGTTATTTCACAAGTGAATGCTATTGGTAACACCTGGGTGAGTCAGTGGGTTAGGCCACTTTCTTCAGCTCAGGACATGATCCCAGAGTCCTGGGATGGAGCCCCACATCGGGCTGTCTCCTCAGCAGGGAGCCTTCTTTCCCTTCTCTGGGCATGCAACACTGCCTACATCTTTTCGCTCCCTGCAAAGTGAAAAAGTAAAATCTTGAAGCAATAAATAAATAAATAAATAAATAATAAATATATAAAAGAGAGGGCATGATTTCCTATTGGAATCTAGTCATTTGTGTGGGGCAGCTCAAGGTTCCCCCATGGGGAGAGTTTGGGAACCAGGCCTTTGGGGACAGAAGACTGAGCACATGACTTGGGCTTCGCATTATGCTAAGGCTGAAGATCATTGCTATAGGGTATGCTTTCCAGAACACCTGTGTACCTCATTGGATGTGACCTCCTTCCTCGGCCCAGGTCCAGATCCCAGGGAAAAGGAATCTAGTTTGACACCGGGCCCTCCCCACTGCAGGGAGCCTTATTCCCCCTTCCTTCAGACAACAACACAGCCTACTTGTGATCTCAGTCTGTCCAACAAATAAATAAAATCATTATAAAAAAATATATATTCAGGCATGTTTTATATAGTGACCAAGTGCAATTCTGCAGTGTGGCTCAGGGTTCTTCCATCGGGAGATTTTGGGAACCAGGCCTCTGAGGTTGGAAGGCTGAGCGGTCGGCAACGGCTTCATGTGAGGTATTGGGTTAGGGTTAGGGTTAGGGTTAGGGTTATGTTTAGGTGAGGGTTAGAGTAAGGGTTAGGGTTCTGTCTTAGGAACAAGGCATGTCGGAACTGGACACACAATACTGGCACACCAAGGGCTGAGTTGAGGGTGGGACTCAGCAGAATCCTCAGGCGATGGAATTTTGGATGGGACAGGCTAATAGGGTGGAATGCCCTCAGGGGAGCATGCTGGTTACTATATATCTGAAGGTACTGGATAGCACAGAAGGAAAGGGTCAGTTTCTGCCTGAGAGGCTGAGTCCTTCCTACAGACTGACTTTCCCATCCACAGGAGGACCTGGGTTCAGTCCTCCGGTGTCCAGAGTCTGATCACGTAACCTAGGCTTAGGGTTTGGCTCTGGGAGAATGGCTGACCTGATTTGTCAGGGCAGAATTAGGCTTTCCACGGGACTCAGTTGAGGACGTAGCCCTGGCAGACCATCCTATTCCCGGATTGTGGTGTGGGGGTCCTAGGAATGTGTTAGTAGAATGATCGGACAGGCAGATTTCTCCCGCCCCAAGGGTCTTCCACAGGGCTAAATTTCCCATTATCATAGTGGGCGGCACCCAGAGTCATGCGATGGGAAGAAGGAATCCCCTACCTAGAGGGCTACCAGGGCAGGCAACCGGGGATAGAAGTCTGAAGAAGCACCCTCGGGTTAGGCTTAGGCCGATTCACATGGGAGGCCCTACCGGCCCTTGCTGAGGGATCATTAAACTCCTGGTTCCCACTTCAGGTGGGCGCTCCTTGGAGCTGTGTCCCAAGGGGTGCATGCAGATTTCACCTGTTCTACGGATTCAGCTCATTTCTAAAGGGCAAACGTTCCCATTGGGATCTATGGACATTGTGCGGTGCACCTCAGGGTTCCCGCATCTGCAGAGTTCATGGACCAGGCTACTGAGGACAGAAGCCTGAGCATGGGACAGGGGCTTTGCATCAGGATTACCTTGAAGGTTATTTCACAAGTGAATGCTATTGGTAACACCTGGGTGAGTCAGTGGGTTAGGCCACTTTCTTCAGCTCAGGACATGATCCCAGAGTCCTGGGATGGAGCCCCACATCGGGCTGTCTCCTCAGCAGGGAGCCTTCTTTCCCTTCTCTGGGCATGCAACACTGCCTACATCTTTTCGCTCCCTGCAAAGTGAAAAAGTAAAATCTTGAAGCAATAAATAAATAAATAAATAAATAATAAATATATAAAAGAGAGACATGCCTTGTTCCTAAGCCATAACCCTAACCCTTACTCTAACCCTACCCTAAACATAACCCTAACCCTAACCCTAACCCTAAACCTAACCCTAACCCTATACCTCACATGAAGCCGTGGTCGGCTGCTCAGCCTTCCAACCTCAGAGGCCTGGTTCCCAAAATCTCCCGATGGAAGTCCCTGAGCCACACTGCAGAATTGCACTTGATCACTATATAAAACATGCCTGAATATATTTATTTATTTTTTTATAATAATTTTATTTATTTGTTGGACAGACTGAGATCACAAATAGGCTGTGTTTTTGTCTGAAGGAAGGGGGAATAAGGCTCCCTGCAGTGGGGAGTGCCCGGTGTAAAACTAGATTCCTCTTCCCTGGGATCTGGACCTGGGCCGAGGCAAGAGGTCACATCCAATGAGGTACACAGGTGTTCTGGAAAGCATACCCTATAGCAATGACCTTCAGCCTTAGCATAATGTGAAGCCCAAGTCATGTGCTCAGTCTTCTGTCCTCAAAGGCCTGGTTCCCAAACTCTCCCCATGGGGGAACCCTGAGCTGCCCCGCACAAATGACCTAGATTCCAATAGGAAATCATGCCCTCCCTTTTATATATTTATTATTTACGTATTTATTTATTTATTGCTTCAAGATTTTACTTTTTCACTTTGCAGGGAGCGAGAAGATGTAGGCAGTGTTGCACGCCCTGAGAAGGGAAAGAAGGGTCCCTGCTGAGGAGACAGCCCGATGTGGGGCTCCATCCCAGGACTCTGGGATCATGTCCTGAGCTGAAGGCTGTGGCCTAACCCACTGACTCACCCAGGTGTTACCAACAGCATTCACTTGTGAAATAACCTTCACGGTAATCCTGATGCAAAGTCCCTGTCCCATGCTCAGGCTTCTGTCCTCAGTAGCCTGGTCCATGAACTCTGCAGATGCGGGAACCCTGAGGTGCACCGCACAATGTCCATAGATCCCAATGGGAACGTTTGCCCTTTAGAAATGAGCTGAATCCGTAGAACAGGTGAAATCTGCATGCACCCCTTGGGACACAGCTCCAAGGAGCGCCCACCTGAAGCGGGAACCAGGAGTTTGATGATCCCTCAGCAAGGGCCGGTAGGGCCTCCCATGTGCATCGGCCTAAGCCTAACCCGAAGGTGCTTCTTCAGACTTCTATCCCCGGTTGCCTGCCCTGGTAGCCCTCTAGGTAGGGGAATCCTTCTTCACATCGCAGGCCTTTGGGTGTCGCCCACTAGGCAAATGGGTAGTTTAGCCCTGTGCAAGACCCTCGGGGCGGGAGAAATCTGCCTGTCCGATCATTCTACCAACACCTTCCTAGGACCCCCACACCACAATCCGGGAATAGGATGGTCCGCCAGGGCTACGTCCTCAACTGAGTCCCGTGGAAAGCCTAATTCTGCCTTGACAAATCAGGTCAGCCTTTCTCCCAGAGCCAAACCCTAAGCCTAGGTTACGTGATCAGACTCTGTACACCGGAAAACTGAACCCAGGTCCTCCTGTGGTTGGGAAAGTCAGTCTGTAGGAAGGACTCAGCCTCTCAGGCAGAAACTGACCCTTTCCTTCTGTGCTATCCAGTACCTTCAGATATATAGAAACCAGCATGCACCCTTGAGGGCATTCCACCCTCTTGGCCTGTCCCGTCCAAAATTCCATCGCCTGAGGATTCTGCTGAGTCCCACCCTCAACTCAGCCGTTGGTGTGCCAGTATGTGTGGCCAGTTCCGACATGCCTTGTTCCTAAGACAGAACCCTAACCCTTACTCTAACCCTCACCTAAACATACCCCTAACCTAACCCTAACCCTAACCCTATACCTCACATGAAGCCGTGGCCGGATGCTCAGCCTTCCAACTTCAGAGGCCTGGTTCCCAAAATCTCCCGATGGAAGAACCCTGAGCCACACTGCAGAATTGCACTTGATCACTACATAAAACATGCCTGAATATATATTTTTTTATAATGATTTTATTTATTGGTTGGACAGACTGAGATCACAAGTAGGCTGTGTTGTTGTCTGAAGGAAGGGGGAATAAGGCTCCCTGCAGTGGGGAGGGCCCGGTGTCAAAGTAGATTTCTCTTCCCTGGGATCTTGACCTGGGCCGAGGTAAGAGGTCACATCCAATGAGGTACACAGGTGTTCTGGAAAGCATACCCTATAGCAATGACCTTCAGCCTCCTCATAATGCGAAGCCCAAGTCATGTGCTCAGTCTTCTGTCCTCAAAGGCCTGGTTCCCAAACTCTCCCCATGGGGGAACCCTGAGCTGCCCCGCACAAATGACCTAGATTCCAATAGGAAACCATGCCCTCTCTTTTATATTTTTATTATTTATGTATTTATTTATTTATTGCTTCAAGATTTTACTTTTTCACTTTGCAGGGAGCGAAAAGATGTAGGCAGTGTTGCATGCCCAGAGAAGGGAAAGAATGCTCCCTGCTGAGGAGACAGCCCGATGTGGGGCTCCATTCCAGGACTCTGGGATCATGTCCTGAGCTGAAGGCAGTGGCCTAACCCACTGACTCACCCAGGTGTTACCAACAGCATTCACTTGTGAAATAACCTTCAAGGTAATCCTGATGCAAAGCCCCTGTCCCATGCTCAGGCTTCTGTCCTCAGTAGCATGGTCCATGAACTCTGCAGATGCAGGAACCCTGAGGTGCACCGCACAATGTCCATAGATCCCAATGGGAACGTTTGCCCTTTAGAAATGAGCTGAATCCGTAGAACAGGTGAAATCTGCATGCACCCCTTGGGACACAGCTCCAAGGAGCGCCCACCTGAAGCGGGAACCAGGAGTTTGATGATCCCTCAGCAAGGGCCGGTAGGGCCTCCCATGTGCATCGGCCTAACCCTAACCCAAGGGTGCTTCTTCAGACTTCTATCCCCAGTTGCCTGCCCTGGTAGCCCTCTAGGTAGGGGATTCCTTCTTCCCATCGCAGGCGTCTGGGTGCCGCCCACTATGATAATGGGAAATTTAGCCCTGTGGAAGACCCTCGGGGAGGGAGAAATTTGCCTCTCCGATCATTCTACCAACACCTTCCTAGGACCCCCACACCACAATCCGGGAATATGATGGTCTGTCAGGGCTACGTCCTCAACTCAGTCCCGTGGAAAGCCTAATTCTGCCCTGACAAATCAGGTCAGCCATTCTCCCAGAGCCAAACCCTAAGCCTAATTACGTGATCAGACTCTGGACACCGGAAAACTGAACCCAGGTCCTCCTGTGGTTGGGAAAGTCAGTCAGTAGGAAGGACTCAGACTCTCAGGCAGAAACTGACCCTTTCCTTCTGTGCTATCCAGTACCTTCAGATATATAGAAACCAGCATGCTCCCCTGAGGGCATTCCACCCTCTTGGCCTGTCCCGTCCAAAATTCCATCGCCTGAGGATTCTGCTGAGTCCCACCCTCAACTCAGCCCTTGGTGTGCCAGTATTGTGTGGCCAGTTCCGACATGCCTTGTTCCTAAGACAGAACCCTAACCCTTACTCTAACCCTCACCTAAACATAACACTAACCCTAACCCTAACCCTAACCCTATACCTCACATGAAGCCGTGGCCGGATGCTCAGCCTTCCAAACTCAGAGGCCTGGTTCCCAAAATCTCCCGATGGAAGAACCCTGAGCCACACTGCAGAATTGCACTTGATCACTATATAAAACATGCCTGAATATATATTTTTTTATAATGATTTTATTTATTTGTTGGACAGACTGAGATCACAAGTAGGCTGTGTTGTTCTCTGAAGGAAGGGGGAATAAGGCTCCCTGAAGTGGGGAGGGCCTGGTGTCAAACTAGATTTCTCTTCCCTGGGATCTTGACCTGGGCCGAGGAAGGAGGTCACATCCAATGAGGTACACAGGTGTTCTGGAAAGCATACCCTATAGCAATGACCTTCAGCCTTAGCATAATGCGAAGCCCAAGTCATGTGCAAAGACTTCTGTCCTCAAAGGCCTGGTTCCCAAACTCTCCCCATGGGGGAACCCTGAGCTGCCCCGCACAAATGACCTAGATTCCAATAGGAAATCATGCCCTCCCTTTTATATATTTATTATTTATGTATTTATTTATTTATTGCTTCAAGATTTTACTTTTTCACTTTGCAAGGAGCGAAAAGATGTAGGCAGTGTTGCATGCCCAGAGAAGGAAAAGAATGCTCCCTGCTGAGGCGACAGCCCGATGTGGGGCTCCATCCCAGGACTCTGGGATCATGTCCTGAGCTGAAGGCAGTGGCCTAACCCACTGACTCACCCAGGTGTTACCAACAGCATTCACTTGTGAAATAGCCTTCAAGGTAATCCTGATGCAAAGCCCCTCTCCCATGCTCAGGCTTCTGTCCTCAGTAGCCTGGTCCATGAACTCTGCAGATGCGGGAACCCTGAGGTGCACCGCACAATATCCAATGATCCCAATGGGAACGTTTGCCCTTTAGAAATGAGCTGAATCCGTAGAACAGGTGAAATCTGCATGCACCCCATGGGACACAGCTCCAAGGAGTGCCGACCTGAAGCGGGAACCAGGAGTTTGATGATCCCTCAGCAAGGGCCGGTAGGGCCTCCCATGTACATCGGCCTAACCCTAACCCGAGGGTGCTTCTTCAGACTTCTATCCTCGGTTTCCTGCCCTGGTAGCCCTCTAGGTAGGGGATTCCTTCTTCCCATCCCAGGCCTCTGGGTGCCGCCCACTATGATAATGGGAAATTTAGCCCTGTGGAAGACCCTCGGGGCGGGAGAAATCTGCCTGTCCGATCATTCTACCAACACCTTCCTAGGACCCCCACACCACAATCCGGGAATAGGATGGTCCGCCAGGGCTACGTCCTCAACTGAGTCCCGTGGAAAGCCTAATTCTGCCCTGACAAATCAGGTCAGCCATTCTCTCATAGCCAAAACCTAAGCCTAGGTTACGTGATCAGACTCTGGACACCGGAGGACTGAACCCAGGTCCTCCTGTGGATGGGAAAGTCAGTCTGTAGGAAGGACTCAGCCTCTCAGGCAGAAACTGACCCTTTCCTTCTGTGCTATCCAGTACCTTCAGATATATAGAAACCAGCATGCTCCCCTGAGGGCATTCCACCCTATTGGCCTGTCCCATCCAAAATTCCATCGCCTGAGGATTCTGCTGAGTCCCACCCTCAACTCAGCCCTTGGTGTGCCAGTATTGTGTGTCCAGTTCCGACATGCCTTGTTCCTAAGACAGAACCCTAACCCTTACTCTAACCCTCACCTAAACATAACCCTAACCCTAACCCTAACCCTAACACAATACCTCACATGAAGCCGTTGCCGACTGCTCAGCCATCCAACCTCAGAGGCCTGGTTCCCAAAATCTCCTGATGGAAGAACCCTGAGCCACACTGCAGAATTGCTCTTGATCACTATATAAAACATGCCCGAATATATTTATTTATTTTTTTATAATAATTTTATTTATTTGTTGGACAGACTGAGATCACAAATAGGCTGTGTTTTTGTCTGAAGGAAGGGGGAATAAGGCTCCCTGCAGTGGGGAGGGCCGGGTGTCAAACTAAATTTCTCTTCCCTGGGATCTGGACCTGGGCCGAGGCAAGAGGTCACATCCAATGAGGTACACAGGTGTTCTGGAAAGCATACCCTATAGCAATGACCTTCAGCCTTAGCATAATGTGAAGCCCAAGTCATGTGCTCAGTCTTCTGTCCTCAAAGGCCTGGTTCCCAAACTCTCCCCATGGGGGAACCCTGAGCTGCCCCGCCCAAATGACCTAGATTCCAATAGGAAATCATGCCCTCCCTTTTATATATTTATTATTTACGTATTTATTTATTTATTGCTTCAAGATTTTACTTTTTCACTTTGCAGGGAGCGAGAAGATGTAGGCAGTGTTGCACGCCCTGAGAAGGGAAAGAAGGCTCCCTGCTGAGGAGACAGCCCGATGTGGGGCTCCATCCCAGGACTCTGGGATCATGTCCTGAGCTGAAGGCAGTGGCCTAACCCACTGACTCACCCAGGTGTTACCAACAGCATTCACTTGTGAAATAACCTTCACGGTAATCCTGATGCAAAGTCCATGTCCCATGCTCAGGCTTCTGTCCTCAGTAGCCTGGTCCATGAACTCTGCAGATGCGGGAACCCTGAGGTGCACCGCACAATGTCCATAGATCCCAATGGGAACGTTTGCCCTTTAGAAATGAGCTGAATCCGTAGAACAGGTGAAATCTGCATGCACCCCTTGGGACACAGCTCCAAGGAGCGCCCACCTGAAGCGGGAACCAGGAGTTTGATGATCCCTCAGCAAGGGCCGGTAGGGCCTCCCATGTGCATCGGCCTAACCCTAACCCGAGGGTGCTTCTTCAGATTTCTATCCCCGGTTGCCTGCCCTGGTAGCCCTCTAGGTAGGGGATTCCTTCTTCACATCGCAGGCCTCTGGGTGCCGCCCACTAGGCAAATGGGAAGTTTAGCCCTGTGGAAGACCCTCGGGCCGGGAGAAATCTGCCTGTCCGATCATTCTACCAACACCTTCCTAGGACCCCCACACCACAATCCGGGAATAGGATGGTCCGCCAGGGCTACGTCCTCAACTGAGTCCCGTGGAAAGCCTAATTCTGCCCTGACAAATCAGGTCAGCCATTCTCACAGAGCCTAAGGCTAAGCCTAGGTTACGTGATCAGACTCTGGACAACGGAGGACTGAACCCAGGTCCTCCTGTGGATGGGAAAGTCAGTCTGTAGGAAGGACTCAGCCTCTCAGGCAGAAACTGACCCTTTCCTTCTGTGCTATCCAGTACCTTCAGATATATAGAAACCAGCATGCTCCCCTGAGGGCATTCCACCCTCTTGGCCTGTCCCGTCCAAAATTCCATCGCCTGAGGATTCTGCTGAGTCCCACCCTCAACTCAGCCCTTGGTGTGCCAGTATTGTGTGGCCAGTTCCGACATGCCTTGTTCCTAAGATATAACCCTAACCCTTACTCTAACCCTCACCTAAACATAACCCTTACCCTAACCCTAACCCTAACCCTTACCCTATACCTCACCTGAAGCCGTGGCCGGCTGCTCAGCCTTCCAACCTCAGAGGCCTGGTTCCCAAAAATCTCCCGATGGAAGAACCCTGAGGCACACTGCAGAATTGCACTTGATCACTATATAAAACATGCCTGAATATATATTTTTTTATAAATTTTATTTATTTGTTGGACAGACTGAGATCACAAGTAGGCTGTGTTGTTGTCTGAAGGATGGGGGAATAAGGCTCCCTGCAGTGGGGAGGGCCCGGTGTCAAACTAGATTCCTCTTCCCTGGGATCTGGACCTGGGCCAAGGCAAGAGGTCACATCCAATGAGGTACACAGGTGTTCTGGAAAGCATATCCTATAGCAATGACCTTCAGCCTTAGCATAATGCGAAGCCCAAGTCATGTGCTCAGTCTTCTGTCCTCAAAGGCCTGGTTCCCAAACTCTCCCCATGGGGGAAACCTGAGCTGCCCCGCACAAATGACCTAGATTCCAATAGGAAATCATGCCCTCTCTTTTATATATTTATTATTTATTTATTTATTTATTTATTGCTTCAAGATTTTACTTTTTCACTTTGCAGGGAGCGAAAAGATGTAGGCAGTGTTGCATGCCCAGATAAGGGAAAGAAGGCTCCCTGCTGAGGAGACAGCCCGATGTGGGGCTCCATCCCAGGACTCTGGGATCATGTCCTGAGCTGAAGAAAGTGGCCTAACCCACTGACTCACCCAGGTGTTACCAACAGCATTCACTTGTGAAATAACCTTCAAGGTAATCCTGATGCAAAGCCCCTGTCCCATGCTCAGGCTTCTGTCCTCAGTAGCCTGGTCCATGAACTCTGCAGATGCGGGAACCCTGAGGTGCACCGCACAATGTCCATAGATCCCAATGGGAACGTTTGCCCTTTAGAAATGAGCTGAATCCGTAGAACAGGTGAAATCTGCATGCACCCCTTGGGACACAGCTCCAAGGAGCGCCCACCTGAAGCGGGAACCAGGAGTTTAATGATCCCTCAGCAAGGGCCGGTAGGGCCTCCCATGTGCATCGGCCTAACCCTAACCCGAGGGTGCTTCTTCAGACTTCTATCCCCGGTTGCCTGCCCTGGTAGCCCTCTAGGTAGGGGATTCCTTCTTCCCATCGCAGACTCTGGGTGCCGCCCACTATGATAATGGGAAATTTAGCCCTGTGGAAGACCCTTGGGGCGGGAGAAATCTGCCTGTCCGATCATTCTACTAACACATTCCTAGGACCCCCACACCACAATCCGGGAATAGGATGGTCCGCCTGGGCTACGTCCTCAACTGAGTCCCGTGGAAAGCCTAATTCTGCCCTGACAAATCAGGTCAGCCATTCTCCCAGAGCCAAACCCTAAGCCTAGGTTACGTGATCAGACTCTGGACACCGGAGGACTGAACCCAGGTCCTCCTGTGGATGGGAAAGTCAGTCTGTAGGAAGGACTCAGCCTCTCAGGCAGAAACTGACCCTTTCCTTCTGTGCTATCCAGTACCTTCAGATATATAGAAACCAGCATGCTCCCCTGAGGGCATTCCACGCTCTTGGCCTGTCCCATCCAAAATTCCATCGCCTGAGGATTCTGCTGAGTCCCACCCTCAACTCAGCCCTTGGTGTGCCAGTATTGTGTGTCCAGTTCCGACATGCCTTGTTCCTAAGACAGAACCCTAACCATTACTCTAACCCTCACCTAAACATAACCCTAACCCTAACCCTAACCCTAACCCAATACCTCACATGAAGCCGTTGCCGACTGCTCAGCCTTCCAACCTCAGAGGCCTGGTTCCCAAAATCTCCCGATGGAAGAACCCTGAGCCACACTGCAGAATTGCACTTGGTCACTATATAAAACATGCCTGAATATATATTTTTTTATACTGATTTTATTTATTTGTTGGACAGACTGAGATCACAAGTAGGCTGCGTTGTTGTCTGAAGGAAGCGGGAATAAGGCTCCCTGCAGTGGGGAGGGCCCGGTGTCAAACTAGATTCCTTTTCCCTGGGATCTGGACCTGGGCCGAGAAAGGAGGTCACATCCAATGAGGTACACAGGTGTTCTGGAAAGCATACCCTATAGAAATGACCTTCAGCCTTAGCATAATGCGAAGCCCAAGTCATGTGCTCAGTCTTCTGTCCCCAAAGGCCTGGTTCCCAAACTCTCGCCATGGGGGAACCTTGAGCTGCCCCACACAAATGACTAGATTCCAATAGGAAATCATGCCCTCTCTTTTATATATTTATTATTTATTTATTTATTTATTTATTGCTTCAAGATTTTACTTTTTCACTTTGCAGGGAGCGAAAAGATGTAGGCAGTGTTGCAAGACCAGAGAAGGGAAAGAATGCTCCCTGTTGAGGAGACAGCCCGATGTGGGGCTCCATCCCAGGACTCTGGGATCATGTCCTGAGCTGAAGGCAGTGGCCTAACCCACTAACTCACCCAGGTGTTACCAACAGCATTCACTTGTGAAATAACCTTCAAGGTAATCCTGATGCAAAGTCCCTTTCCCATGCTCAGGCTTCTGTCCTCAGTAGCCTGGTCCATGAACTCTGCAGATGCAGGAACCCTGAGGTGCACCGCACAATGTCCATAGATCCCAATGGGAACGTTTGCCCTTTAGAAATGAGCTGAATCCGTAGAACAGGTGAAATCTGCATGCACCCCATGGGACACAGCTCCAAGGAGCGCCCACCTGAAGCAGGAACCAGGAGTTTGATGATCCCTCAGCAAGGGCCGGTAGGGCCTCCCATGTGCATCGGCCTAACCCTAACCCGAGGGTGCTTCTTCAGACTTCTATCCCCGGTTGCCTGCCCTGGTAGCCCTCTAGGTAGGAGATTCCTTCCTCCCATCACAGGCTTCTGGGTGCCGCCCATTATGATAAAGGGAAATTTAGCCCTGTGGAAGACCCTCGGGGCGGGAGAAATCTGCCTGTCCGATCATTCTACCAACACCTTCCTAGGACCCCCACACCACAATCCGGGAATATGATGGTCCGTCAGGGCTACGTCCTCAACTGAGACCCGTGGAAAGCCTAATTCTGCCCTGACAAATCAGGTCAGCCATTCTCCCAGAGCCAAAGGCTAAGCCTAGGTTATGTGATCAGACTCTGGACACCGGAGGACTGAACCCAGGTCCTCCTGTGGATGGGAAAGTCAGTCTGTAGGAAGGACTCAGCCTCTCAGGCAGAAACTGACCCTTTCCTTCTGTGCTATCCAGTACCTTCAGATATATAGAAACCAGCATGCTCCCCTGAGGGCATTCCACGCTCTTGGCCTGTCCCATCCAAAATTCCATCGCCTGAGGATTCTGCTGAGTCCCACCCTCAACTCAGCCCTTGGTGTGCCAGTATTGTGTGGCCAGTTCCGACATGCCTTGTTCCTAAGACAGAACCCTAACCCTTACTCTAACCCTCACCTAAACATAACCCTAACCCTAACCCTAACCCTAACACAATACCTCACATGAAGCCGTTGCCGACTGCTCAGCCTTCCAACCTCAGAGGCCTGGTTCCCAAAATCTCCCGATGGAAGAACCCTGAGCCACACTGCAGAATTGCACTTGGTCACTATATAAAACATGCCTGAATATATATTTTTTTATAATGATTTTATTTATTTGTTAGACAGACTGAGATCACAAGTAGGCTGTGTTGTTGTCTGAAGGAAGGGGGAGTAAGGCTCCCTCAGTGGGGAGGGCCCGGTGTCAAACTAGATTCCTTTTCCAGGGGATCTGGACCTGGGCCGAGGAAGGAGGTCTCATCCAATGAGGTACACAGGTGTTCTGGAAAGCATACCCTATAGCAATGACCTTCAGCCTTAGCATAATGCGAAGCCCAAGTCATGTGCTCAGTCTTCTGTCCCCAAAGGCCTGGTTCCCAAACTCTCCCCATGGGGGAACCTTGAGCTGCCCCACACAAATGACTAGATTCCAATAGGAAATCATGCCCTCTCTTTTATATATTTATTATTTATTTATTTATTTATTTATTGCTTCAAGATTTTACTTTTTCACTTTGCAGGGAGCGAAAAGATGTAGGCAGTGTTGCAAGACCAGAGAAGGAAAAGAATGCTCCCTGCTGAGGAGACAGCCCGATGTGGGGCTCCATCCCAGGACTCTGGGATCATGTCCTGAGCTGAAGGCAGTGGCCTAACCCACTGACTCACCCAGGTGTTACCAACAGCATTCACTTGTGAAATAACCTTCAAGGTAATCCTGATGCAAAGCCCCTGTCCCATGCTCAGGCTTCTGTCCTCAGTAGCCTGGTCCATGAACTCTGCAGATGCGGGAACCCTGAGGTGCACCGCACAATGTCCATAGATCCCAATGGGAACGTTTGCCCTTTAGAAATGAGCTGAATCCGTAGAACAGGTGAAATCTGCATGCACCCCTTGGGACACAGCTCCAAGGAGCGCCCACCTGAAGCGGGAACCAGGAGTTTAATGATCCCTCAGCAAGGGCCGGTAGGGCCTCCCATGTGCATCGGCCTAACCCTAACCCGAGGGTGCTTCTTCAGACTTCTATCCCCGGTTGCCTGCCCTGGTAGCCCTCTAGGTAGGGGATTCCTTCTTCCCATCGCAGACTCTGGGTGCCGCCCACTATGATAATGGGAAATTTAGCCCTGTGGAAGACCCTTGGGGCGGGAGAAATCTGCCTGTCCGATCATTCTACTAACACATTCCTAGGACCCCCACACCACAATCCGGGAATAGGATGGTCCGCCAGGGCTACGTCCTCAACTGAGTCCCGTGGAAAGCCTAATTCTGCCCTGACAAATCAGGTCAGCCATTCTCCCAGAGCCAAACCCTAAGCCTAGGTTACGTGATCAGACTCTGGACACCGGAGGACTGAACCCAGGTCCTCCTGTGGATGGGAAAGTCAGTCTGTAGGAAGGACTCAGCCTCTCAGGCAGAAACTGACCCTTTCCTTCTGTGCTATCCAGTACCTTCAGATATATAGAAACCAGCATGCTCCCCTGAGGGCATTCCACGCTCTTGGCCTGTCCCATCCAAAATTCCATCGCCTGAGGATTCTGCTGAGTCCCACCCTCAACTCAGCCCTTGGTGTGCCAGTATTGTGTGTCCAGTTCCGACATGCCTTGTTCCTAAGACAGAACCCTAACCATTACTCTAACCCTCACCTAAACATAACCCTAACCCTAACCCTAACCCTAACCCAATACCTCACATGAAGCCGTTGCCGACTGCTCAGCCTTCCAACCTCAGAGGCCTGGTTCCCAAAATCTCCCGATGGAAGAACCCTGAGCCACACTGCAGAATTGCACTTGGTCACTATATAAAACATGCCTGAATATATATTTTTTTATACTGATTTTATTTATTTGTTGGACAGACTGAGATCACAAGTAGGCTGCGTTGTTGTCTGAAGGAAGCGGGAATAAGGCTCCCTGCAGTGGGGAGGGCCCGGTGTCAAACTAGATTCCTTTTCCCTGGGATCTGGACCTGGGCCGAGAAAGGAGGTCACATCCAATGAGGTACACAGGTGTTCTGGAAAGCATACCCTATAGAAATGACCTTCAGCCTTAGCATAATGCGAAGCCCAAGTCATGTGCTCAGTCTTCTGTCCCCAAAGGCCTGGTTCCCAAACTCTCGCCATGGGGGAACCTTGAGCTGCCCCACACAAATGACTAGATTCCAATAGGAAATCATGCCCTCTCTTTTATATATTTATTATTTATTTATTTATTTATTTATTGCTTCAAGATTTTACTTTTTCACTTTGCAGGGAGCGAAAAGATGTAGGCAGTGTTGCAAGACCAGAGAAGGGAAAGAATGCTCCCTGTTGAGGAGACAGCCCGATGTGAGGCTCCATCCCAGGACTCTGGGATCATGTCCTGAGCTGAAGGCAGTGGCCTAACCCACTAACTCACCCAGGTGTTACCAACAGCATTCACTTGTGAAATAACCTTCAAGGTAATCCTGATGCAAAGCCCCTTTCCCATGCTCAGGCTTCTGTCCTCAGTAGCCTGGTCCATGAACTCTGCAGATGCGGGAACCCTGAGGTGCACCGCACAATGTCCATAGATCCCAATGGGAACGTTTGCCCTTTAGAAATGAGCTGAATCCGTAGAACAGGTGAAATCTGCATGCACCCCATGGGACACAGCTCCAAGGAGCGCCCACCTGAAGCAGGAACCAGGAGTTTGATGATCCCTCAGCAAGGGCCGGTAGGGCCTCCCATGTGCATCGGCCTAACCCTAACCCGAGGGTGCTTCTTCAGACTTCTATCCCCGGTTGCCTGCCCTGGTAGCCCTCTAGGTAGGGGATTCCTTCCTCCCATCACAGGCTTCTGGGTGCCGCCCATTATGATAAAGGGAAATTTAGCCCTGTGGAAGACCCTCGGGGCGGGAGAAATCTGCATGTCCGATCATTCTACCAACACCTTCCTAGGACCCCCACACCACAATCCGGGAATATGATGGTCCGTCAGGGCTACGTCCTCAACTGAGACCCGTGGAAAGCCTAATTCTGCCCTGACAAATCAGGTCAGCCATTCTCCCAGAGCCAAAGGCTAAGCCTAGGTTATGTGATCAGACTCTGGACACCGGAGGACTGAACCCAGGTCCTCCTGTGGATGGGAAAGTCAGTCTGTAGGAAGGACTCAGCCTCTCAGGCAGAAACTGACCCTTTCCTTCTGTGCTATCCAGTACCTTCAGATATATAGAAACCAGCATGCTCCCCTGAGGGCATTCCACGCTCTTGGCCTGTCCCATCCAAAATTCCATCGCCTGAGGATTCTGCTGAGTCCCACCCTCAACTCAGCCCTTGGTGTGCCAGTATTGTGTGGCCAGTTCCGACATGCCTTGTTCCTAAGACAGAACCCTAACCCTTACTCTAACCCTCACCTAAACATAACCCTAACCCTAACCCTAACCCTAACACAATACCTCACATGAAGCCGTTGCCGACTGCTCAGCCTTCCAACCTCAGAGGCCTGGTTCCCAAAATCTCCCGATGGAAGAACCCTGAGCCACACTGCAGAATTGCACTTGGTCACTATATAAAACATGCCTGAATATATATTTTTTTATAATGATTTTATTTATTTGTTAGACAGACTGAGATCACAAGTAGGCTGTGTTGTTGTCTGAAGGAAGGGGGAGTAAGGCTCCCTCAGTGGGGAGGGCCCGGTGTCAAACTAGATTCCTTTTCCAGGGGATCTGGACCTGGGCCGAGGAAGGAGGTCTCATCCAATGAGGTACACAGGTGTTCTGGAAAGCATACCCTATAGCAATGACCTTCAGCCTTAGCATAATGCGAAGCCCAAGTCATGTGCTCAGTCTTCTGTCCCCAAAGGCCTGGTTCCCAAACTCTCCCCATGGGGGAACCTTGAGCTGCCCCACACAAATGACTAGATTCCAATAGGAAATCATGCCCTCTCTTTTATATATTTATTATTTATTTATTTATTTATTTATTGCTTCAAGATTTTACTTTTTCACTTTGCAGGGAGCGAAAAGATGTAGGCAGTGTTGCAAGACCAGAGAAGGAAAAGAATGCTCCCTGCTGAGGAGACAGCCCGATGTGGGGCTCCATCCCAGGACTCTGGGATCATGTCCTGAGCTGAAGGCAGTGGCCTAACCCACTGACTCACCCAGGTGTTACCAACAGCATTCACTTGTGAAATAACCTTCAAGGTAATCCTGATGCAAAGCCCCTGTCCCATGCTCGGGCTTCTGTCCTCAGTAGCCTGGTCCATGAACTCTGCAGATGCAGGAACCCTGAGGTGCACCGCACAATGTCCATAGATCCCAATGGGAACGTTTGCCCTTTAGAAATGAGCTGAATCCGTAGAACAGGTGAAATCTGCATGCACCCCTTGGGACACAGCTCCAAGGAGCGCCCACCTGAAGCGGGAACCAGGAGTTTAATGATCCCTCAACAAGGGCCGGTAGGGCCTCCCATGTGCATCGGCCTAACCCTAACCCGAGGGTGCTTCTTCAGACTTCTATCCCCGGTTGCCTGCCCTGGTAGCCCTCTAGGTAGGGGATTCCTTCTTCCCTTCGCAGGACTCTGGGTGCCGCCCACTATGATAATGGGAAATTTAGCCCTGTGGAAGACCTTTGGGGCGGGAGAAATCTGCCTGTCCGATCATTCTACTAACACATTCCTAGGACCCCACACCACAATCCGGGAATAGGATGGTCCGCCAGGGCTACGTCCTCAACTGAGTCCCGTGGAAAGCCTAATTCTGCCCTGACAAATCAGGTCAGCCATTCTCCCAGAGCCAAACCCTAAGCCTAGGTTACGTGATCAGACTCTGGACACCGGAGGACTGAACCCAGGTCCTCCTGTGGATGGGAAAGTCAGTCTGTAGGAAGGACTCAGCCTCTCAGGCAGAAACTGACCCTTTCCTTCTGTGCTATCCAGTACCTTCAGATATATAGAAACCAGCATGCTCCCCTGAGGGCATTCCACCCTATTGGCCTGTCCCATCCAAAATTCCATCGCCTGAGGATTCTGCTGAGTCCCACCCTCAACTCAGCCCTTGGTGTGCCAGTATTGTGTGTCCAGTTCCGACATGCCTTGTTCCTAAGACAGAACCCTAACCCTTACTCTAACCCTCACCTAAACATAACCCTAACCCTAACCCTAACCCTAACCCAATACCTCACATGAAGCCGTTGCCGACTGCTCAGCCTTCCAACCTCAGAGGCCTGTTTCCCAAAATCTCCCGATGGAAGAACCCTGAGCCACACTGCAGAATTGCACTTGGTCACTATATAAAACATGCCTGAATATATATTTTTTTATACTGATTTTATTTATTTGTTGGACAGACTGAGATCACAAGTAGGCTGTGTTGTTGTCTGAAGGAAGCGGGAATAAGGCTCCCTGCAGTGGGGAGGGCCCGGTGTCAAACTAGATTCCTTTTCCCTGGGATCTGGACCTGGGCCGAGAAAGGAGGTCACATCCAATGAGGTACACAGGTGTTCTGGAAAGCATACCCTATAGAAATGACCTTCAGCCTTAGCATAATGCGAAGCCCAAGTCATGTGCTCAGTCTTCTGTCCCCAAAGGCCTGGTTCCCAAACTCTCCCCATGGGGGAACCTTGAGCTGCCCCACACAAATGACTAGATTCCAATAGGAAATCATGCCCTCTCTTTTATATATTTATTATTTATTTATTTATTTATTTATTGCTTCAAGATTTTACTTTTTCACTTTGCAGGGAGCGAAAAGATGTAGGCAGTGTTGCAAGACCAGAGAAGGGAAAGAATGCTCCCTGCTGAGGAGACAGCCCGATGTGGGGCTCCATCCCAGGACTCTGGGATCATGTCCTGAGCTGAAGGCAGTGGCCTAACCCACTAACTCACCCAGGTGTTACCAACAGCATTCACTTGTGAAATAACCTTCAAGGTAATCCTGATGCAAAGCCCCTGTCCCATGCTCAGGCTTCTGTCCTCAGTAGCCTGGTCCATGAACTCTGCAGATGCAGGAACCCTGAGGTGCACCGCACAATGTCCATAGATCCCAATGGGAACGTTTGCCCTTTAGAAATGAGCTGAATCCGTAGAACAGGTGAAATCTGCATGCACCCCATGGGACACAGCTCCAAGGAGCGCCCACCTGAAGCAGGAACCAGGAGTTTGATGATCCCTCAGCAAGGGCCGGTAGGGCCTCCCATGTGCATCGGCCTAACCCTAACCCGAGGGTGCTTCTTCAGACTTCTATCCCCGGTTGCCTGCCCTGGTAGCCCTCTAGGTAGGGGATTCCTTCTTCCCATCACAGGCTTCTGGGTGCCGCCCATTATGATAAAGGGAAATTTAGCCCTGTGGAAGACCCTCGGGGCGGGAGAAATCTGCCTGTCCGATCATTCTACCAACACCTTCCTAGGACCCCCACACCACAATCCGGGAATATGATGGTCCGTCAGGGCTACGTCCTCAACTGAGACCCGTGGAAAGCCTAATTCTGCCCTGACAAATCAGGTCAGCCATTCTCCCAGAGCCAAAGGCTAAGCCTAGGTTATGTGATCAGACTCTGGACACCGGAGGACTGAACCCAGGTCCTCCTGTGGATGGGAAAGTCAGTCTGTAGGAAGGACTCAGCCTCTCAGGCAGAAACTGACCCTTTCCTTCTGTGCTATCCAGTACCTTCAGATATATAGAAACCAGCATGCTCCCCTGAGGGCATTCCACCCTCTTGGCCTGTCCCATCCAAAATTCCATCGCCTGAGGATTCTGCTGAGTCCCACCCTCAACTCAGCCCTTGGTGTGCCAGTATTGTGTGTCCAGTTCCGACATGCCTTGTTCCTAAGACAGAACCCTAACCCTTACTCTAACCCTCACCTAAACATAACCCTAACCCTAACCCTAACCCTAACCCAATACCTCACATGAAGCCGTTGCCGACTGCTCAGCCTTCCAACCTCAGAGGCCTGTTTCCCAAAATCTCCCGATGGAAGAACCCTGAGCCACACTGCAGAATTGCACTTGGTCACTATATAAAACATGCCTGAATATATATTTTTTTATAATGATTTTATTTATTTGTTAGACAGACTGAGATCACAAGTAGGCTGTGTTGTTGTCTGAAGGAAGGGGGAGTAAGGCTCCCTCAGTGGGGAGGGCACGGTGTCAAACTAGATTCCTTTTCCCGGGGATCTGGACCTGGGCCGAGGAAGGAGGTCTCATCCAATGAGGTACACAGGTGTTCTGGAAAGCATACCCTATAGCAATGACCTTCAGCCTTAGCATAATGCGAAGCCCAAGTCATGTGCTCAGTCTTCTGTCCCCAAAGGCCTGGTTCCCAAACTCTCCCCATGGGGGAACCTTGAGCTGCCCCACACAAATGACTAGATTCCAATAGGAAATCATGCCCTCTCTTTTATATATTATTTATTTATTTATTTATTTATTTATTGCTTCAAGATTTTACTTTTTCACTTTGCAGGGAGCGAAAAGATGTAGGCAGTGTTGCAAGACCAGAGAAGGAAAAGAATGCTCCCTGCTGAGGAGACAGCCCGATGTGGGGCTCCATCCCAGGACTCTGGGATCATGTCCTGAGCTGAAGGCAGTGGCCTAACCCACTGACTCACCCAGGTGTTACCAACAGCATTCACTTGTGAAATAACCTTCAAGGTAATCCTGATGCAAAGCCCCTGTCCCATGCTCGGGCTTCTGTCCTCAGTAGCCTGGTCCATGAACTCTGAAGATGCAGGAACCCTGAGGTGCACCGCACAATGTCCATAGATCCCAATGGGAACGTTTGCCCTTTAGAAATGAGCTGAATCCGTAGAACAGGTGAAATCTGCATGCACCCCATGGGACACAGCTCCAAGGAGCGCCCACCTGAAGCGGGAACCAGGAGTTTGATGATCCCTCAGCAAGGGCCGGTAGGGCCTCCCATGTGCATCGGCCTAACCCTAACCCGAGGGTGCTTCTTCAGACTTCTATCCCCGGTTGCCTGCCCTGGTAGCCCTCTAGGTAGGGGATTCCTTCTTCCCATCGCAGGCTTCTGGGTGCCGCCCATTATGATAAAGGGAAATTTAGCCCTGTGCAAGACCCTCGGGGCGGGAGAAATCTGCCTGTCCGATCATTCTACCAACACCTTCCTAGGACCCCCACACCACAATCCGGGAATAGGATGGTCCGTCAGGGCTACTTCCTCAACTGAGACCCGTGGAAAGCCTAATTCTGCCCTGACAAATCAGGTCAGCCATTCTCCCAGAGCCAAAGGCTAAGCCTAGGTTACGTGATCAGACTCTGGACACCGGAGGACTGAACCCAGGTCCTCCTGTGGATGGGAAAGTCAGTCTGTAGGAAGGACTCAGCCTCTCAGGCAGAAACTGACCCTTTCCTTCTGTGCTATCCAGTACCTTCAGATATATAGAAACCAGCATGCTCCCCTGAGGGCATTCCACCCTCTTGGCCTGTCCCGTCCAAAATTCCATCGCCTGAGGATTCTCCTGATTCCCACCCTCAACTCAGCCCTTGGTGTGCCAGTATTGTGTGGCCAGTTTCGACATGCCTTGTTCCTAAGACAGAACCCTAACCCTTACTCTAACCCTCACCTAAACATAACCCTTACCCTAACCCTAACCCTAACCCTTACCCTATACCTCACCTGAAGCCGTTGCCGGCTGCTCAGCCTTCCAACCTCAGAGGCCTGGTTTCCAAAAATCTCCCGATGGAAGAACCCTGAGGCACACTGCAGAATTGCACTTGATCACTATATAAAACATGCCTGAATATATTTTCTTTTTATAATGATTTTATTGATTTGTTGGACAGACTGAGATCACAAGTAGTCTGTGTTGTTGTCTGAAGGAAGGGGGAATAAGGCTCCCTGCAGTGGGGAGGGCCCGGTGTCAAACTAGATTCCTCTTCCCTGGGATCTGGACCTGGGCCGAGGCAAGAGGTCACATCCAATGAGGTACACAGGTGTTCTGGAAAGCATACCCTATAGCAATGTCCTTCAGCCTTAGCATAATGCGAAGCCCAAGTCATGTGCTCAGTCTTCTGTCCTCAAAGGCCTGGTTCCCAAACTCTCCCCATGGGGGAACCCTGAGCTGCCCCGCACAAATGACCTAGATTCCAATAGGAATTCATGCCCTCCCTTTTATATATTTATTATTTATTTATTTATTTATTTATTGCTTCAAGATTTTACTTTTTCACTTTGCAGGGAGCGAAAAGATGTAGGCAATGTTGCTTGCCCAGAGAAGGGAAAGAAGGCTCCCTGCTGAGGAGACAGCCCGATGTGGGGCTCCATCCCAGGACTCTGGGATCATGTCCTGAGCTGAAGGCAGTGGCCTAACCCACTGACTCACCCAGGTGTTACCAACAGCATTCACTTGTGAAATAACCTTCAAGGTAATCCTGATGCAAAGCCCCTGTCCCATGCTCAGGCTTCTGTCCTCAGTAGCTTGGTCCATGAACTCTGCAGATGCGGGAACCCTGAGGTGCACCGCACAATGTCCATAGATCCCAATGGGAACGTTTGCCCTTTAGAAATGAGCTGAATCCGTAGAACAGGTGAAATCTGCATGCACCCCTTGGGACACAGCTCCAAGGAGCGCCCACCTGAAGCGGGAACCAGGAGTTTGATGATCCCTCAGCAAGGGCCGGTAGGGCCTCCCATGTGCATCGGCCTAACCCTAACCAGAGGGTGCTTCTTCAGACTTCTATCCCTGGTTGCCTGCCCTGGTAGCCCTCTAGGTAGGGGATTCCTTCTTCACATCGCAGGCCTCTGGGTGCCGCCCACTAGGCAAATGGGAAGTTTAGCCCTGTGGAAGAACCTCGGGGCGGGAGAAATCTGCCTGTCCGATCATTCTACCAACACCTTCCTAGGACCCCCACACCACAATCCGGGAATAGGATGGTCCGTCATGGCTACGTCCTCAACTGAGACCCGTGGAAAGCCTAATTCTGCCCTGACAAATCAGGTCAGCCATTCTCCCAGAGCCAAAGGCTAAGCCTAGGTTACGTGATCAGACTCTGGACACCGGAGGACTGAACCCAGGTCCTCCTGTGGATGGGAAAGTCAGTCTGTAGGAAGGACTCAGCCTCTCAGGCAGAAACTGACCCTTTCCTTCTGTGCTATCCAGTACCTTCAGATATATAGAAACCAGCATGCTCCCCTGAGGGCATTCCACCCTCTTGGCCTGTCCCGTCCAAAATTCCATCGCCTGAGGATTCTGCTGAGTCCCACCCTCAACTCAGCCCTTGGTGCGCCAGTATTGTGTGGCCAGTTCCGACATGCCTTGTTCCTAAGACAGAACCCTAACCCTTACTCTAACCCTCACCTAAACATAACCCTTACCCTAACCCTAACCCTAACCCTCACCCTATACCTCACCTGAAGCCGTTGCCGGCTGCTCAGCCTTCCAACCTCAGAGGCCTGGTTTCCAAAAATCTCCCGATGGAAGAACCCTGAGGCACACTGCAGAATTGCACTTGATCACTATATAAAACATGCCTGAATATATATTTTTTTATAATGATTTTATTTATTTGTTGGACAGACTGAGATCACAAGTAGTCTGTGTTGTTGTCTGAAGGAAGGGGGAATAAGGCTCCCTGCAGTGGGGAGGGCCCGGTGTCAAACTAGATTCCTCTTCCCTGGGATCTGGACCTGGGCCGAGGCAAGAGGTCACATCCAATGAGGTACACAGGTGTTCTGGAAAGCATACCCTATAGCAATGACCTTCAGCCTTAGCGTAATGCGAAGCCCAAGTCATGTGCTCAGTCTTCTGTCCTCAAAGGCCTGGTTCCCAAACTCTCCCCATGGGGGAACCCTGAGCTGCCCCGCACAAATGACCTAGATTCCAATAGGAATTCATGCCCTCTCTTTTATATATTCATTATTTATTTATTTATTTATTTATTGCTTCAAGATTTTACTTTTTCACTTTGCAGGGAGCGAAAAGATGTAGGCATTGTTGCTTGCCCAGAGAAGGGAAAGAAGGCTCCCTGCTGAGGAGACAGCCCGATGTGGGGCTCCATCCCAGGACTCTGGGATCATGTCCTGAGCTGAAGGCAGTGGCCTAACCCACTGACTCACCCAGGTGTTACCAACAGCATTCACTTGTGAAATAACCTTCAAGGTAATCCTGATGCAAAGCCCCTGTCCCATGCTCAGGCTTCTGTCCTCAGTAGCCTGGTCCATGAACTCTGCAGATGCGGGAACCCTGAGGTGCACCGCACAATGTCCATAGATCCCAATGGGAACGTTTGCCCTTTAGAAATGAGCTGAATCCGTAGAACAGGTGAAATCTGCATGCACCCCTTGGGACACAGCTCCAAGGAGCGCCCACCTGAAGCGGGAACCAGGAGTTTGATGATCCCTCAGCAAGGGCCGGTAGGGCCTCTTATGTGCATCGGCCTAACCCTAACCCGAGGGTGCTTCTTCAGACTTCTATCCCCGGTTGTCTGCCCTGGTAGCCCTCTAGGTAGGGGATTCCTTCTTCACATCGCAGGCCTCTGGGTGCCGCCCACTAGGCAAATGGGAAGTTTAGCCCTGTGGAAGAACCTCGGGGCGGGAGAAATCTGCCTGTCCGATCATTCTACCAACACCTTCCTAGGACCCCCACACCAAATCCGGGAATAGGATGGTCCGCCAGGGCTACGTCCTCAACTGAGTCCCGTGGAAAGCCTAATTCTGCCCTGACAAATCAGGTCAGCCATTCTCCCAGAGCCAAAGGCTAAGCCTAGGTTACGTGATCAGACTCTGGACACCGGAGGACTGAACCCAGGTCCTCCTGTGGATGGGAAAGTCAGTCTGTAGGAAGGACTCAGCCTCTCAGGCAGAAACTGACCCTTTCCTTCTGTGCTATCCAGTACCTTCAGCTATATAGAAACCAGCATGCTCCCCTGAGGGCATTCCACCCTCTTGGCCTGTCCCGTCCAAAATTCCATCGCCTGAGGATTCTGCTGAGTCCCACCCTCAACTCAGCCCTTGGTGTGCCAGTATTGTGTGGCCAGTTCCGACATGCCTTGTTCCTAAGACATAACCCTAACCCTTACTCTAAACCTCACCTAAACATAACCTTAACCCTAACCCTAATCCTAACCCTTACCCTATACCTCACATGAAGCCGTGGTCGGCTGCTCAGCTTTCCAACCTCAGAGGCCTCGTTCCCAAAATCTCCCGATGAAAGAACCCTGAGCCACACTGCAGAATTGCACTTGATCACTATTTAAAACATGCCTGAATATATTTTCTTTTTATAATGATTTCATTTATTTGTTGGACAGACTGAGATCACAAGTAGGCTGTGTTTTTGTCTGAAGGAAGGGGGAATGAGGCTCCCTGCAGTGGGGAGGGCCCGGTGTCAAACTAGATTCCTCTTCCCTGGGATCTTGACCTGGGCCGAGGCAAGAGGTCACATCCAATGAGGTACACAGGTGTTCTGGAAAGCATACCCTATAGCAATGACCTTCAGCCTTAGCATAATGCGAAGCCCAAGTCATGTGCTCAGTCTTCTGTCCTCAAAGGCCTGGTTCCCAAACTCTCCCCATGTGGGAACCCTGAGCTGCCCCGCACAAATGACCTAGATTCCAATAGGAATTCATGCCCTCTCTTTTATATATTTATTATTTATATATTTATTTATTCATTGCTTCAAGATTTTACTTTTTCAATTTGCAAGGAGCGAAAAGATGTAGGCAGTGTTGCACGCCCAGAGAAGGGAAAGAAGGCTCCCTGCTGAGGAGACAGCCCGTTGTGGGGCTCCATCCCAGGACTCTGGGATTATGTCCTGAACTGAAGGCAGTGGCCTAACGCACTGACTCACCAAGGTGTTACCAACAGCATTCAATTGTGAAATAACCTTCACGGGAATCCTGATGCAAAGCCCCTGTCCCATGCTCAGGCTTCTGTCCTCAGTAGCCTGGTCCATGAACTCTGCAGATGCGGGAACCCTGAGGTGTACCGCACAATGTCCATAGATCCCAAAGGGAACGTTTGCCCTTTAGAAATGAGCTGAATCCGTAGAACAGGTGAAATCTGCATGCACCCCTTGGGACACAGCTCCAAGGAGCGCCCACCTGAAGCGGGAACCAGGAGTTTGATGATCCCTCAGCAAGGGCCGGTAGGGTCTCCCATGTGCATCGGCCTAACCCTAACCCGAGGGTGCTTCTTCAGACTTCTATCCCCGGTTTCCTGCCCTGGTAGCACTCTAGGTAGGGGATTCCTTCTTCAAATCGCAGGCTTCTGGGTGCCGCCCACTATGATAATGGCAAATTTAGCCCTGTGGAAGACCCTCGGGGCGGGAGAAATCTGCCTGTCCGATCATTCTACCAACACCTTCCTAGGACCCCCACACCACAATCCGGGAATAGGATGGTCCGCCAGGGCTACGTCCTCAACTGAGTCCCGTGGAAAGCCTAATTCTGCCCTGACAAATCAGGTCAGCCATTCTCCCAGAGCCAAACTCTAAGCCTAGGTTACGTGATCAGACTCTGGACACCGAAGGACTGAATCCAGGTCCTCCTGTGGATGGGAAAGTCAGTCTGTAGGAAGGACTCAGCCTCTCAGGCAGAAACTGACCCTTTCCTTCTGTGCTATCCAGTACCTTCAGATATATAGAAACCAGCATGCTCCCCTGAGGGCATTCCACCCTCTTGGCCTGTCCCGTCCAAAATTCCATCGCCTGAGAATTCTGCTGAGTCCCACCCTCAACTCAGCCCTTATGTGCCAGTATTGTGTGGCCAGTTCCGACATGCCTTGTTCCTAAGACAGAACCCTAACCCTTACTCTAACCCTCACCTAAACATATCCCTTACCCTAACCCTAACCCTAACCCTTACCCTATACCTCACCTGAAGCCGTTGCCGGCTGCTCAGCCTTCCAACCTCAGAGGCCTGGTTTCCAAAAATCTCCCGATGGAAGAACCCTGAGGCACACTGCAGAATTGCACTTGATCACTATATAAAACATGCCTGAATATATATTTTTTTATAATGATTTTATTTATTTGTTGGACAGACTGAGATCACAAGTAGGCTGTGTTGTTGTCTGAAGGAAGGGGGAATAAGGCTCCCTGCAGTGGGGAGGGCCCGGTGTCAAACTAGATTCCTCTTCCCTGGGATCTGGACCTGAGCCGAGGCAAGAGGTCACATCCAATGAGGTACACAGGTGTTCTGGAAAGCATAACCTATAGCAATGACCTTCAGCCTTAGCATAATGCGAAGCACAAGTCATGTGCTCAGTCTTCTGTCCTCAAAAGCCTGGTTCCCAAACTCTCCCCATGGGGGAACCCTGCGCTGCCCCGCACAAATGACCTAGATTCCAATGGGAATTCATGCCCTCTCTTTTATATATTTATTATTTATTTATTTATTTATTTATTGCTTCAAGATTTTACTTTTTCACTTTGCAGGGAGCGAAAAGATGTAGGCAGTGTTGCTTGCCCAGAGAAGGGAAAGAAGGCTCCCTGCTGAGGAGACAGCCCGATGTGGGGCTCCATCCAAGGACTCTGGGATCATGTCCTCAGCTGAAGGCAGTGGCCTAACCCACTGACTCACCCAGGTGTTACCAACAGCATTCACTTGTGAAATAACCTTCACGGTAATCCTGATGCAAAGCCCCTGTCCCATGCTCAGGCTTCTGTCCTCAGTAGCCTGGTCCATGAACTCTGCAGATGCGGGAACCCTGAGGTGCACCGCACAATGTCCATAGATCCCAATGGGAACGTTTGCCCTTTAGAAATGAGCTGAATCCGTAGAACAGGTGAAATCTGCATTCACCCCTTGGGACACAGCTCCAAGGAGCGCCCACCTGAAGCGGGAACCAGGAGTTTGATGATCCCTCAGCAAGGGCCGGTAGGGCCTCCCATGTGCATCGGCCTAACCCTAACCCGAGGGTGCTTCTTCAGACTTCTATCCCCGGTTGCCTGCCCTGGTAGCCCTCTAGGTAGGGGATTCCTTCTTCACATCGCAGGCCTCTGGGTGCCGCCCACTAGGCAAATGGGAAGTTTAGCCCTGTGGAAGAACCTCGGGGCGGGAGAAATCTGCCTGTCCGATCATTCTACCAACACCTTCCTAGGACGCCCACACCACAATCCGGGATTAGGATGGTCTGCCAGGGCTACGTCCTCAACTTAGTCCCGTGGAAAGCCTAATTCTGCCCTGACAAATCAGGTCAGCCATTCTCCCAGAGCCAAACCCTAAGCCTAGGTTACGTGATCAGACTCTGGACACCGGAAGACTGAACCCAGGTCCTCCTATGGATGGGAAAGTCAGTCTGTAGGAAGGACTCAGCCTCTCAGGCAGAAACTGACCCTTTCCTTCTGTGCTATCCAGTACCTTCAGATATATAGAAACCAGCATGCTCCCCTGAGGCCATTCCACCCTCTTGGCCTGTCCCATCCAAAATTCCATCGCCTGAGGATTCTGCTGAGTCCCACCCTCAACTCAGCCCTTGGTGTGCCAGTATTGTGTGGCCAGTTCCGACATGCCTTGTTCCTAAGACATAACCCTAACCCTTACTCTAAACCTCACCTAAACATAACCTTAACCCTAACCCTAATCCTAACCCTTACCCTATACCTCACATGGGGCCGTGGTCGGCTGCTCAGCTTTCCAACCTCAGAGGCCTGGTTCCCAAAATCTCCCGATGAAAGAACCCTGAGCCACACTGCAGAATTGCACTTGATCACTATATAAAACATGCCTGAATATATTTTTTTTTTATAATGATTTCATTTATTTGTTGGACAGACTGAGATCACAAGTAGGCTGTGTTTTTGTCTGAAGGAAAGGGGAATGAGGCTCCCTGCAGTGGGGAGGGCCCGGTGTCAAACTAGATTCCTCTTCCCTGGGATCTTCACCTGGGTCGAGGCAAGAGGTCACATCCAATGAGGTACACAGGTGTTCTGGAAAGCATACCCTATAGCAATGACCTTCAACCTTAGCATAATGCGAAGCCCAAGTCATGTGCTCAGTCTTCTGTCCTCAAAGGCCTGGTTCCCAAACTCTCCCCATGGGGGAACCCTGAGCTGCCCCGCACAAATGACCTAGATTCCAATAGGAAATCATGCCCTCTCTTTTATATATTTATTATTTATATATTTATTTATTCATTGCTTCAAGATTTTACTTTTTCACTTTGCAGGGAGCGAAAAGATGTAGGCAGTGTTGCACGCCCGGAGAAGGGAAAGAAGGCTCCCTGCTGAGGAGACAGCCCGTTGTGGGGCTCCATCCCAGGACTCTGGGATCATGTCCTGAGCTGAAGGTAGTGGCCTAACGCACTGACTCACCAAGGTGTTACCAACAGCATTCAATTGTGAAATAACCTTCACGGGAATCCTGATGCAAAGCCCCTGTCCCATGCTCAGGCTTCTGTCCTCAGTAGCCTGGTCCATGAACTCTGCAGATGCGGGAACCCTGAGGTGCACCGCACAATGTCCATAGATCCCAATGGGAACGTTTGCCCTTTAGAAATGAGCTGAATCCGTAGAACAGGTGAAATCTGCATGCACCCCTTGGGACACAGCTCCAAGGAGCGCCTACCTGAAGCGGGAACGAGGAGTTTGATGATCCCTCAGCAAAGGCCTGTAGGGTCTCCCATGTGCTTCGGCCTAACCCTAACCCGAGAGTGCTTCTTCAGACTTCTAACCCCGGTTGCCTGCCCTGGTAGCCCTCTAGGTAGGGGATTCCTTCTTCACATCGCAGGCTTCTGGGTGCCGCCCACTATGATAATGGCAAATTTAGGCCTGTGGAAGACCCTCGGGGCAGGAGACATCTGCCTGTCCGATCATTCTACCAACACCTTCCTAGGACCCCCACACCACAATCCGGGAATAGGATGGTCCGCCAGGGCTACGTCCACAACTGAGTCCCGTGGAAAGCCTAATTCTGCCCTGACAAATCAGGTCAGCCATTCTCCCAGAGCCAAAACCTAAGCCTAGGTTACGTGATCAGACTCTGGACACCGGAGGACTGAACCCAGGTCCTCCTGTGGATGGGAAAGTCAGTCTATAGGAAGGACTCAGCCTCTCAGGCAGAAACTGACCCTTTCCTTCTGTGCTATCCAGTACCTTCAGATATATAGAAAACAGCATGCTCCCCTGAGGGCATTCCACCCTTTTGGCCTGTCCTGTCCAAAATTCCATCGCCTGAGGATTCTGCTGAGTCCCACCCTCAACTCAGCCCTTGGTGTGCCAGTATTGTGTGGCCAGTTCCGACATGCCTTGTTCCTAAGACATAACCCTAACCATTACTCTAACCCTCACCTAAACATAACCCTAACCCTAACCCTAACCCTAACCCTAACCCTAACCCTATACCTCACATGAAGCCGTGGTCGGCTGCTCAGCCTTCCAACCTCAGAGGCCTGGTTCCCAAAATCTCCCGATGGAAGAACCCTGAGCCACACTGCAGAATTGCACTTGATCACTATATAAAACATGCCTGAATATATTTATTTATTTATTTATTTATAATGATTTTATTTATTTGTTGGACAGACTGAGATCACAAGTAGGCTGTGTTTTTGTCTGAAGGAAGGGGTAATAAGGCTCCCTGCAGTGGGGAGGGCCCCGTGTCCAACTAGATTCCTCTTCCCTGGGATCTTGACCTGGGCCGAGGCAAGAGGTCACATCCAATGAGGTACACAGGTGTTCTGGAAAGCATACCATATAGCAATGACCTTCAGCCTTAGCATAATGCGAAGCCCAAGTCATGTGCTCAGTCTTCTGTCCTCAAAGGCCTGGTTCCCAAACTCTCCCCATGGGGGAACCCTGAGCTGACCCGCACAAATGACCTAGATTCCAATAGGAAATCATGCCCTCTCTTTTATATATTTATTATTAATTTATGTATTTATTTATTCATTGCTTCAAGATTTTACTTTTTCACTTTGCAGGGAGCGAAAAGATGTAGGCAGTGTTGCACGCCCAGAGAAGGGAAAGAAGGCTCCCTGCTGAGGAGACAGCCCGATGTGGGGCTCCATCCCAGGACTCTGGGATCATGTCCTGAGCTGAAGGCAGTGGCCTAACCCACTGACTCACCCAGGTGTTACCAACAGCTTTCGCTTGTGAAATAACCTTCACGGGAATCCTGATGCAAAGCCCCTGTCCCATGCTCAGGCTTCTGTCCTCAGTAGCCTGGTCCATGAACTCTGAAGATGCGGGAACCCTGAGGTGCACCGCACAATGTCCATAGATCCCAATGGGAACGTTTGCCCTTTAGAAATGAGCTGAATCCGTAGAACAGGTGAAATCTGCATGCACCCCTTGGGACACAGCTCCAAGGAGCGCCCACCTGAAGCGGGAACCAGGAGTTTGGTGATCCCTCAGCAAGGGCCGGTAGGGTCTCCCATGTGCTTTGGCCTAACCCTAACCCGAGGGTGCTTCTTCAGACTTCTATCCCTGGTTGCCTGCCCTGGTAGCCCTCTAGGTAGGGGATTCCTTCTTCACATCGCAGGCTTCTGGGTGCCGCCCACTATGATAATGGCAAATTTAGCCCTGTGGAAGACCCTCGGGGCGGGAGAAATCTGCCTGTCCGATCATTCTACCAACACCTTCCTAGGACCCCCACACCACAATCCGGGAATAGGATGGTCCGCCAGGGCTACGTCCTCAACTGAGTCCCGTGGAAAGCCTAATTCTGCCCTGACAAATCAGGTCAGCCATTCTCCCAGAGCCAAAACCTAAGCCTAGGTTACGTGATCAGACTCTGGACACCGGAGGACTGAACCCAGGTCCTCCTGTGGATGGGAAAGTCAGTCTGTAGGAAGGACTCAGCCTCTCAGGCAAAAACTGACCCTTTCCTTCTGTGCTATCCAGTACCTTTAGATATATAGAAACCAGCATGCTCCCCTGAGGGCATTCCACCCTCTTGGCCTGTTCTGTCCAAAATTCCATCGCCTGAGGATTCTGCTGAGTCCCACCCTCAACTCAGCCGTTGGTGTGCCAGTATTGTGTGGCCAGTTCCGACATGCCTTGTTCCTAAGACATAACCCTAACCATTACTCTAACCCTCACCTAAACATAACCCTAACCCTAACCCTAACCCTAACCCTAACCCTATACCTCACATGAAGCCGTGGTCGGCTGCTCAGCCTTCCAACCTCAGAGGCCTGGTTCCCAAAATCTCCCGATGGAAGAACCCTGAGCCACACTGCAGAATTGCACTTGATCACTACATAAAACATGCCTGAATATATTTATTTATTTATTTAATTATAATGATTTTATTTATTTGTTGGACAGACTGAGATCACAAGTAGGCTGTGTTTTTGTCTGAAGGAAGGGGGTATAAGGCTCCCTGCAGTGGGGAGGGCCCCGTGTCCAACTAGATTCCTCTTCCCTGGGATCTTGACCTGGGCCGAGGCAAGAGGTCACATCCAATGAGGTACACAGGTGTTCTGGAAAGCATACCCTATAGCAATGACCTTCAGCCTTAGCATAATGCGAAGCCCAAGTCATGTGCTCAGTCTTCTGTCCTCAAAGGCCTGGTTCCCAAACTCTCCCCATGGGGGAACCCTGAGCTGCCCCGCACAAATGACCTAGATTCCAATAGGAAATCATGCCCTCTCTTTTATATATTTATTATTAATTTATGTATTTATTTATTCATTGCTTCAAGATTTTACTTTTTCACTTTGCAGGGAGCGAAAAGATGTAGGCAGTGTTGCACGCCCAGAGAAGGGAAAGAAGGCTCCCTGCTGAGGAGACAGCCCGATGTGGGGCTCCATCCCAGGACTCTGGGATCATGTCCAGAGCTGAAGGCAGTGGCCTAACCCACTGACTCATCCAGGTGTTACCAACAGCATTCACTTGTGAAATAACCTTCACGGGAATCCTGATGCAAAGCCCCTGTCCCATGCTCAGGCTTCTGACCTCAGTAGCCTGGTCCATGAACTCTGCAGATGCGGGAACCCTGAGGTGCACCGCACAATGTCCATAGATCCCAATGGGAACGTTTGCCCTTTAGAAATGAGCTGAATCCGTAGAACAGGTGAAATCTGCATGCACCCCTTGGGACACAGCTCCAAGGAGCGCCCACCTGAAGCGGGAACCAGGAGTTTGATGATCCCTCAGCAAGGGCCGGTAGGGCCTCCCATGTGCATCGGCCTAACCCTAACCCGAGGGTGCTTCTTCAGACTTCTATCCCCGGTTGCCTGCCCAGGTAGCCCTCTAGGTAGGGGATTCCTTCTTCACATCGCAGGCCTCTGGGTGCCGCCCACTAGGCAAATGGGAAGTTTAGCCCTGTGGAAGACCCTCGGGGCGGGAGAAATCTGCCTGTCCGATCATTCTACCAACACCTTCCTAGGACCCCCACACCACAATCCGGGAATAGGATGGTCCGCCAGGGCTACGTCCTCAACTGAGTCCCGTGGAAAGCCTAATTCTGCCCTGACAAATCAGGTCAGCCATTCTCCCAGAGCCAAACGCTAAGCCTAGGTTATGTGATCGGACTCTGGACACCGGAGGACTGAACCCAGGTCCTCCTGTGGATGGGAAAGTCAGTCTGTAGGAAGGACTCAGCCTCTCAGGCAGAAACTGACCCTTTCCTTCTGTGCTATCCAGTACCTTCAGATATATAGAAACCAGCATGCTCCCCTGAGGGCATTCCACGATCTTGGCCTGTCCCGTCCAAAATACCATCGCCTGAGGATTCTGCTGAGTCCCACCCTCAACTCAGCCCTTGGTGTGCCAGTATTGTGTGGCCAGTTCCGACATGCCTTGTTCCTAAGACATAACCCTAACCCTTACTCTAACCCTCACCTAAACATAACCTTAACCCTAACCCTAATCCTAACCCTTACCCTATACCTCACATGAAGCCATGGTCGGCTGCTCAGCTTTCCAACCTCAGAGGCCTGTTTCCCAAAATCTCCCGATGGAAGAACCCTGAGCCACACTGCAGAATTGCACTTGATCACTATATAAAACATGCCTGAATATATTTTTTTTTATAATGATTTCATTTATTTGTTGGACAGACTCAGATCACAAGTAGGCTGTGTTTTTGTCTGAAGGAAGGGGGAATGAGGGTCCCTGCAGTCGGGAGGGCCCGGTGTCAAACTAGATTCCTCTTCCCTGGGATCTTGACCTGGGCCGAGGCAAGAGGTCACATCCAATGAGGTACACAGGTGTTCTGGAAAGCATACCCTATAGCAATGACCTTCAGCCTTAGCATAATGCGAAGCCCAAGTCATGTGCTCAGTCTTCTGTCCTCAAAGGCCTGGTTCCCAAACTCTCCCCATGGGGGAACCCTGAGCTGCCCTGCACAAATGACCTAGATTCCAATAGGAAATCATGCCCTCTCTTTTATATATTTATTATTAGTTTATGTATTTATTTATTCATTGCTTCAAGATTTTACTTTTTCACTTTGCAGGGAGCGAAAAGATGTAGGCAGTGTTGCACGCCCAGAGAAGAGAAAGAAGGCTCCCTGCTGATGAGACAGCCCGATGTGGGGCTCCATCCCAGGACTCTGGGATCATGTCCTGAGCTGAAGGCAGTGGCCTAACCCACTGACTCACGCAGGTGTTACCAACAACTTTCGCTTGTGAAATAACCTTCACGGGAATCCTGATGCAAAGCCCCTGTCCCATGCTCAGGCTTCTGTCCTCAGTAGCCTGGTCCATGAACTCTGCAGATGCGGGAACCCTGAGGTGCACCGCACAATGTCCATAGATGCCAATGGGAACGTTTGCCCTTTAGAAATGAGCTGAATCCGTAGAACAGGTGAAATCTGCATGCACCCCTTGGGACACAGCTCCAAGGAGCGCCCACCTGAAGCGGGAACCAGGAGTTTGATGATCCCTCAGCAAGGGCCGGTGGGTCTCCCATGTGCTTCGGCCTAACCCTAACCCGAGGGTGCTTCTTCAGACTTCTAACCCCGGTTGCATGCCCTGGTAGCCCTCTAGGTAGGGGATTCCTTCTTCACATCGCAGGCTTCTGGGTGCCGCCCACTATGATAATGGCAAATTTAGCCCTGTGGAAGACCCTCGGGGCAGGAGAAATCTGCCTGTCCGATCATTCTACCAACACCTTCCTAGGACCCCCACACCACAATCCGGGAATAGGATGGTCCGCCAGGGCTACGTCCTCAACTGAGTCCCGTGGAAAGCCTAATTCTGCCCTGACAAATCAGGTCAGCCATTCTCTCATAGCCAAAACCTAAGCCTAGGTTACGTGATCAGACTCTGGACACCGGAGGACTGAACCCAGGTCCTCCTGTGGATGGGAAAGTCAGTCTGTAGGAAGGACTCAGCCTCTCAGGCAGAAACTGACCCTTTCCTTCTGTGCTATCCAGTAACTTCAGATATATAGAAACCAGCATGCTCCCCTGAGGGCATTCCACCCTCTTGGCCTGTCCCGTCCAAAATTCCATCGCCTGAGGATTCTGCTGAGTCCCACCCTCAACTCAGCCCTTTGTGTGCCAGTATTGTGTGGCCAGGTCCGACATGCCTTGTTCCTAAGACATAACCCTAACCATTACTCTAACCCTCACCTAAACATAACCCTAACCCTAACCCTAACCCTAACCCTAACCCTATACCTCACATGAAGCCGTGGTCGGCTGCTCAGCCTTCCAACCTCAGAGGCCTGGTTCCCAAAATCTCCCGATGGAAGAACCCTGAGCCACACTGCAGAATTGCACTTGATCACTATATAAAACATGCCTGAATATATTTATTTATTTATTTATTTATAATGATTTTATTTATTTGTTGGACAGACTGAGATCACAAGTAGGCTGTGTTTTTGTCTGAAGGAAGGGGGAATAAGGCTCCCTGCAGTGGGGAGGGCCCCGTGTCCAACTAGATTCCTCTTCCCTGGTATCTGGACCTGGGCCGAGGCAAGAGGTCACATCCAATGAGGTACACAGGTGTTCTGGAAAGCATACCCTATAGCAATGACCTTCAGCCTTAGCATAATGCGAAGCCCAAGTCATGTGCTCAGTCTTCTGTCCTCAAAGGCCTGGTTCCCAAACTCTCCCCATGGGGGAACCCTGAGCTGCCCCGCACAAATGACCTAGATTCCAATAGGAAATCATGCCCTCTCTTTTATATATTTATTATTCATTTATGTATTTATTTATTCATTGCTTCAAGATTTTACTTTTTCACTTTGCAGGGAGCGAAAAGATGTAGGCAGTGTTGCACGCCCAGAGAAGGGAAAGAAGGCTCCCTGCTGAGGAGACAGCCCGATGTGGGGCTCCATCCCAGGACTCTGGGATCATGTCCAGAGCTGAAGGCAGTGGCCTAACCCACTGACTCACCCAGGTGTTACCAACAGCATTCACTTGTGAAATAACCTTCACGGTATTCCTGATGCAAAGCCCCTGTCCCATGCTCAGGCTTCTGTCCTCAGTAGACTGGTCCATGAACTCTGCAGATGCGGGAACCCTGAGGTGCACCGCACAATGTCCATAGATCCCAATGGGAAAGTTTGCCCTTTAGAAATGAGCTGAATCCGTAGAACAGGTGAAATCTGCATGCACCCCTTGGGACACAGCTCCAAGGAGCGCCCACCTGAAGCGTGAACCAGGAGTTTGATGATCCCTCAGCAAGGGCCGGTAGGGCCTCCCATGTGCATCGGCCTAACCCTAACCCGAGGGTGCTTCTTCAGACTTCTATCCCCGGTTGCCTGCCCTGGTAGCCCTCTAGGTAGGGGATTCCTTCTTCACATCGCAGGCCTCTGGGTGCCGCCCACTAGGCAAATGGGAAGTTTAGCCCTGTGGAAGACCCTCGGGGCGGGAGAAATCTGCCTGTCCGATCATTCTACCAACACCTTCCTAGGACCCCCACACCACAATCCGGGAATAAGATGGTCCGCCAGGGCTACGTCCTCAACTGAGTCTCGTGGAAAGCCTAATTCTGCCCTGACAAATCAGGTCAGCCATTCTCCCAGAGCCAAAGGCTAAGCCTAGGTTACGTGATCAGACTCTGGACACCGGAGGACTGAACCCAGGTCCTCCTGTGGATGGGAAAGTCAGTCTGTAGGAAGGACTCAGCCTCTCAGGCAGAAACTGACCCTTTCCTTCTGTGCTATCCAGTACCTTCAGATATATAGAAACCAGCATGCTCCCCTGAGGGCATTCCACGCTCTTGGCCTGTCCCGTCCAAAATTCCATCGCCTGAGGATTCTGCTGAGTCCCACCCTCAACTCAGCCCTTGGTGTGCCAGTATTGTGTGGCCAGTTCCGACATGCCTTGTTCCTAAGACATAACCCTAACCCTTACTCTAACCCTCACATAAACATAACCTTAACCCTAACCCTAATCCTAACCCTTACCCTATACCTCACATGAAGCCATGGTCGGCTGCTCAGCTTTCCAACCTCAGAGGCCTGGTTCCCAAAATCTCCCGATGGAAGAACCCTGAGCCACACTGCAGAATTGCACTTGATCACTATATAAAACATGCCTGAATATATTTTTTTTATAATGATTTCATTTATTTGTTGGACAGACTGAGATCACAAGTAGGCTGTGTTTTTGTCTGAAGGAAGGGGGAATGAGGGTCCCTGCAGTGGGGAGGGCCCGGTGTCAAACTAGATTCCTCTTCCCTGGGATCTTGACCTGGGCCGAGGCAAGAGGTCACATCCAATGAGGTACACAGGTGTTCTGGAAAGCATACCCTATAGCAATGACCTTCAACCTTAGCATAATGCGAAGCCCAAGTCATGTGCTCAGTCTTCTGTCCTCAAAGGCCTGGTTCCCAAACTCTCCCCATGGGGGAACCCTGAGCTGCCCCGCACAAATGACCTAGATTCCAATAGGAAATCATGCCCTCTCTTTTATATATTTATTATTTATATATTTATTTATTCATTGCTTCAAGATTTTACTTTTTCACTTTGCAGGGAGCGAAAAGATGTAGGCAGTGTTGCACGCCCGGAGAAGGGAAAGAAGGCTCCCTGCTGAGGAGACAGCCCGTTGTGGGGCTCCATCCCAGGACTCTGGGATCATGTCCTGAGCTGAAGGTAGTGGCCTAACGCACTGACTCACCAAGGTGTTACCAACAGCATTCAATTGTGAAATAACCTTCACGGGAATCCTGATGCAAAGCCCCTGTCCCATGCTCAGGCTTCTGTCCTCAGTAGCCTGGTCCATGAACTCTGCAGATGCGGGAACCCTGAGGTGCACCGCACAATGTCCATAGATCCCAATGGGAACGTTTGCCCTTTAGAAATGAGCTGAATCCGTAGAACAGGTGAAATCTGCATGCACCCCTTGGGACACAGCTCCAAGGAGCGCCTACCTGAAGCGGGAACGAGGAGTTTGATGATCCCTCAGCAAAGGCCTGTAGGGTCTCCCATGTGCTTCGGCCTAACCCTAACCCGAGAGTGCTTCTTCAGACTTCTAACCCCGGTTGCCTGCCCTGGTAGCCCTCTAGGTAGGGGATTCCTTCTTCACATCGCAGGCTTCTGGGTGCCGCCCACTATGATAATGGCAAATTTAGGCCTGTGGAAGACCCTCGGGGCAGGAGACATCTGCCTGTCCGATCATTCTACCAACACCTTCCTAGGACCCCCACACCACAATCCGGGAATAGGATGGTCCGCCAGGGCTACGTCCACAACTGAGTCCCGTGGAAAGCCTAATTCTGCCCTGACAAATCAGGTCAGCCATTCTCCCAGAGCCAAAACCTAAGCCTAGGTTACGTGATCAGACTCTGGACACCGGAGGACTGAACCCAGGTCCTCCTGTGGATGGGAAAGTCAGTCTATAGGAAGGACTCAGCCTCTCAGGCAGAAACTGACCCTTTCCTTCTGTGCTATCCAGTACCTTCAGATATATAGAAAACAGCATGCTCCCCTGAGGGCATTCCACCCTTTTGGCCTGTCCTGTCCAAAATTCCATCGCCTGAGGATTCTGCTGAGTCCCACCCTCAACTCAGCCCTTGGTGTGCCAGTATTGTGTGGCCAGTTCCGACATGCCTTGTTCCTAAGACATAACCCTAACCATTACTCTAACCCTCACCTAAACATAACCCTAACCCTAACCCTAACCCTAACCCTAACCCTAACCCTATACCTCACATGAAGCCGTGGTCGGCTGCTCAGCCTTCCAACCTCAGAGGCCTGGTTCCCAAAATCTCCCGATGGAAGAACCCTGAGCCACACTGCAGAATTGCACTTGATCACTATATAAAACATGCCTGAATATATTTATTTATTTATTTATTTATAATGATTTTATTTATTTGTTGGACAGACTGAGATCACAAGTAGGCTGTGTTTTTGTCTGAAGGAAGGGGTAATAAGGCTCCCTGCAGTGGGGAGGGCCCCGTGTCCAACTAGATTCCTCTTCCCTGGGATCTTGACCTGGGCCGAGGCAAGAGGTCACATCCAATGAGGTACACAGGTGTTCTGGAAAGCATACCATATAGCAATGACCTTCAGCCTTAGCATAATGCGAAGCCCAAGTCATGTGCTCAGTCTTCTGTCCTCAAAGGCCTGGTTCCCAAACTCTCCCCATGGGGGAACCCTGAGCTGACCCGCACAAATGACCTAGATTCCAATAGGAAATCATGCCCTCTCTTTTATATATTTATTATTAATTTATGTATTTATTTATTCATTGCTTCAAGATTTTACTTTTTCACTTTGCAGGGAGCGAAAAGATGTAGGCAGTGTTGCACGCCCAGAGAAGGGAAAGAAGGCTCCCTGCTGAGGAGACAGCCCGATGTGGGGCTCCATCCCAGGACTCTGGGATCATGTCCTGAGCTGAAGGCAGTGGCCTAACCCACTGACTCACCCAGGTGTTACCAACAGCTTTCGCTTGTGAAATAACCTTCACGGGAATCCTGATGCAAAGCCCCTGTCCCATGCTCAGGCTTCTGTCCTCAGTAGCCTGGTCCATGAACTCTGAAGATGCGGGAACCCTGAGGTGCACCGCACAATGTCCATAGATCCCAATGGGAACGTTTGCCCTTTAGAAATGAGCTGAATCCGTAGAACAGGTGAAATCTGCATGCACCCCTTGGGACACAGCTCCAAGGAGCGCCCACCTGAAGCGGGAACCAGGAGTTTGGTGATCCCTCAGCAAGGGCCGGTAGGGTCTCCCATGTGCTTTGGCCTAACCCTAACCCGAGGGTGCTTCTTCAGACTTCTATCCCTGGTTGCCTGCCCTGGTAGCCCTCTAGGTAGGGGATTCCTTCTTCACATCGCAGGCTTCTGGGTGCCGCCCACTATGATAATGGCAAATTTAGCCCTGTGGAAGACCCTCGGGGCGGGAGAAATCTGCCTGTCCGATCATTCTACCAACACCTTCCTAGGACCCCCACACCACAATCCGGGAATAGGATGGTCCGCCAGGGCTACGTCCTCAACTGAGTCCCGTGGAAAGCCTAATTCTGCCCTGACAAATCAGGTCAGCCATTCTCCCAGAGCCAAAACCTAAGCCTAGGTTACGTGATCAGACTCTGGACACCGGAGGACTGAACCCAGGTCCTCCTGTGGATGGGAAAGTCAGTCTGTAGGAAGGACTCAGCCTCTCAGGCAAAAACTGACCCTTTCCTTCTGTGCTATCCAGTACCTTTAGATATATAGAAACCAGCATGCTCCCCTGAGGGCATTCCACCCTCTTGGCCTGTTCTGTCCAAAATTCCATCGCCTGAGGATTCTGCTGAGTCCCACCCTCAACTCAGCCGTTGGTGTGCCAGTATTGTGTGGCCAGTTCCGACATGCCTTGTTCCTAAGACATAACCCTAACCATTACTCTAACCCTCACCTAAACATAACCCTAACCCTAACCCTAACCCTAACCCTAACCCTATACCTCACATGAAGCCGTGGTCGGCTGCTCAGCCTTCCAACCTCAGAGGCCTGGTTCCCAAAATCTCCCGATGGAAGAACCCTGAGCCACACTGCAGAATTGCACTTGATCACTACATAAAACATGCCTGAATATATTTATTTATTTATTTAATTATAATGATTTTATTTATTTGTTGGACAGACTGAGATCACAAGTAGGCTGTGTTTTTGTCTGAAGGAAGGGGGTATAAGGCTCCCTGCAGTGGGGAGGGCCCCGTGTCCAACTAGATTCCTCTTCCCTGGGATCTTGACCTGGGCCGAGGCAAGAGGTCACATCCAATGAGGTACACAGGTGTTCTGGAAAGCATACCCTATAGCAATGACCTTCAGCCTTAGCATAATGCGAAGCCCAAGTCATGTGCTCAGTCTTCTGTCCTCAAAGGCCTGGTTCCCAAACTCTCCCCATGGGGGAACCCTGAGCTGCCCCGCACAAATGACCTAGATTCCAATAGGAAATCATGCCCTCTCTTTTATATATTTATTATTAATTTATGTATTTATTTATTCATTGCTTCAAGATTTTACTTTTTCACTTTGCAGGGAGCGAAAAGATGTAGGCAGTGTTGCACGCCCAGAGAAGGGAAAGAAGGCTCCCTGCTGAGGAGACAGCCCGATGTGGGGCTCCATCCCAGGACTCTGGGATCATGTCCAGAGCTGAAGGCAGTGGCCTAACCCACTGACTCATCCAGGTGTTACCAACAGCATTCACTTGTGAAATAACCTTCACGGGAATCCTGATGCAAAGCCCCTGTCCCATGCTCAGGCTTCTGACCTCAGTAGCCTGGTCCATGAACTCTGCAGATGCGGGAACCCTGAGGTGCACCGCACAATGTCCATAGATCCCAATGGGAACGTTTGCCCTTTAGAAATGAGCTGAATCCGTAGAACAGGTGAAATCTGCATGCACCCCTTGGGACACAGCTCCAAGGAGCGCCCACCTGAAGCGGGAACCAGGAGTTTGATGATCCCTCAGCAAGGGCCGGTAGGGCCTCCCATGTGCATCGGCCTAACCCTAACCCGAGGGTGCTTCTTCAGACTTCTATCCCCGGTTGCCTGCCCAGGTAGCCCTCTAGGTAGGGGATTCCTTCTTCACATCGCAGGCCTCTGGGTGCCGCCCACTAGGCAAATGGGAAGTTTAGCCCTGTGGAAGACCCTCGGGGCGGGAGAAATCTGCCTGTCCGATCATTCTACCAACACCTTCCTAGGACCCCCACACCACAATCCGGGAATAGGATGGTCCGCCAGGGCTACGTCCTCAACTGAGTCCCGTGGAAAGCCTAATTCTGCCCTGACAAATCAGGTCAGCCATTCTCCCAGAGCCAAACGCTAAGCCTAGGTTATGTGATCGGACTCTGGACACCGGAGGACTGAACCCAGGTCCTCCTGTGGATGGGAAAGTCAGTCTGTAGGAAGGACTCAGCCTCTCAGGCAGAAACTGACCCTTTCCTTCTGTGCTATCCAGTACCTTCAGATATATAGAAACCAGCATGCTCCCCTGAGGGCATTCCACGATCTTGGCCTGTCCCGTCCAAAATACCATCGCCTGAGGATTCTGCTGAGTCCCACCCTCAACTCAGCCCTTGGTGTGCCAGTATTGTGTGGCCAGTTCCGACATGCCTTGTTCCTAAGACATAACCCTAACCCTTACTCTAACCCTCACCTAAACATAACCTTAACCCTAACCCTAATCCTAACCCTTACCCTATACCTCACATGAAGCCATGGTCGGCTGCTCAGCTTTCCAACCTCAGAGGCCTGTTTCCCAAAATCTCCCGATGGAAGAACCCTGAGCCACACTGCAGAATTGCACTTGATCACTATATAAAACATGCCTGAATATATTTTTTTTTATAATGATTTCATTTATTTGTTGGACAGACTCAGATCACAAGTAGGCTGTGTTTTTGTCTGAAGGAAGGGGGAATGAGGGTCCCTGCAGTCGGGAGGGCCCGGTGTCAAACTAGATTCCTCTTCCCTGGGATCTTGACCTGGGCCGAGGCAAGAGGTCACATCCAATGAGGTACACAGGTGTTCTGGAAAGCATACCCTATAGCAATGACCTTCAGCCTTAGCATAATGCGAAGCCCAAGTCATGTGCTCAGTCTTCTGTCCTCAAAGGCCTGGTTCCCAAACTCTCCCCATGGGGGAACCCTGAGCTGCCCTGCACAAATGACCTAGATTCCAATAGGAAATCATGCCCTCTCTTTTATATATTTATTATTAGTTTATGTATTTATTTATTCATTGCTTCAAGATTTTACTTTTTCACTTTGCAGGGAGCGAAAAGATGTAGGCAGTGTTGCACGCCCAGAGAAGAGAAAGAAGGCTCCCTGCTGATGAGACAGCCCGATGTGGGGCTCCATCCCAGGACTCTGGGATCATGTCCTGAGCTGAAGGCAGTGGCCTAACCCACTGACTCACGCAGGTGTTACCAACAACTTTCGCTTGTGAAATAACCTTCACGGGAATCCTGATGCAAAGCCCCTGTCCCATGCTCAGGCTTCTGTCCTCAGTAGCCTGGTCCATGAACTCTGCAGATGCGGGAACCCTGAGGTGCACCGCACAATGTCCATAGATGCCAATGGGAACGTTTGCCCTTTAGAAATGAGCTGAATCCGTAGAACAGGTGAAATCTGCATGCACCCCTTGGGACACAGCTCCAAGGAGCGCCCACCTGAAGCGGGAACCAGGAGTTTGATGATCCCTCAGCAAGGGCCGGTGGGTCTCCCATGTGCTTCGGCCTAACCCTAACCCGAGGGTGCTTCTTCAGACTTCTAACCCCGGTTGCATGCCCTGGTAGCCCTCTAGGTAGGGGATTCCTTCTTCACATCGCAGGCTTCTGGGTGCCGCCCACTATGATAATGGCAAATTTAGCCCTGTGGAAGACCCTCGGGGCAGGAGAAATCTGCCTGTCCGATCATTCTACCAACACCTTCCTAGGACCCCCACACCACAATCCGGGAATAGGATGGTCCGCCAGGGCTACGTCCTCAACTGAGTCCCGTGGAAAGCCTAATTCTGCCCTGACAAATCAGGTCAGCCATTCTCTCATAGCCAAAACCTAAGCCTAGGTTACGTGATCAGACTCTGGACACCGGAGGACTGAACCCAGGTCCTCCTGTGGATGGGAAAGTCAGTCTGTAGGAAGGACTCAGCCTCTCAGGCAGAAACTGACCCTTTCCTTCTGTGCTATCCAGTAACTTCAGATATATAGAAACCAGCATGCTCCCCTGAGGGCATTCCACCCTCTTGGCCTGTCCCGTCCAAAATTCCATCGCCTGAGGATTCTGCTGAGTCCCACCCTCAACTCAGCCCTTTGTGTGCCAGTATTGTGTGGCCAGGTCCGACATGCCTTGTTCCTAAGACATAACCCTAACCATTACTCTAACCCTCACCTAAACATAACCCTAACCCTAACCCTAACCCTAACCCTAACCCTATACCTCACATGAAGCCGTGGTCGGCTGCTCAGCCTTCCAACCTCAGAGGCCTGGTTCCCAAAATCTCCCGATGGAAGAACCCTGAGCCACACTGCAGAATTGCACTTGATCACTATATAAAACATGCCTGAATATATTTATTTATTTATTTATTTATAATGATTTTATTTATTTGTTGGACAGACTGAGATCACAAGTAGGCTGTGTTTTTGTCTGAAGGAAGGGGGAATAAGGCTCCCTGCAGTGGGGAGGGCCCCGTGTCCAACTAGATTCCTCTTCCCTGGTATCTGGACCTGGGCCGAGGCAAGAGGTCACATCCAATGAGGTACACAGGTGTTCTGGAAAGCATACCCTATAGCAATGACCTTCAGCCTTAGCATAATGCGAAGCCCAAGTCATGTGCTCAGTCTTCTGTCCTCAAAGGCCTGGTTCCCAAACTCTCCCCATGGGGGAACCCTGAGCTGCCCCGCACAAATGACCTAGATTCCAATAGGAAATCATGCCCTCTCTTTTATATATTTATTATTCATTTATGTATTTATTTATTCATTGCTTCAAGATTTTACTTTTTCACTTTGCAGGGAGCGAAAAGATGTAGGCAGTGTTGCACGCCCAGAGAAGGGAAAGAAGGCTCCCTGCTGAGGAGACAGCCCGATGTGGGGCTCCATCCCAGGACTCTGGGATCATGTCCAGAGCTGAAGGCAGTGGCCTAACCCACTGACTCACCCAGGTGTTACCAACAGCATTCACTTGTGAAATAACCTTCACGGTATTCCTGATGCAAAGCCCCTGTCCCATGCTCAGGCTTCTGTCCTCAGTAGACTGGTCCATGAACTCTGCAGATGCGGGAACCCTGAGGTGCACCGCACAATGTCCATAGATCCCAATGGGAAAGTTTGCCCTTTAGAAATGAGCTGAATCCGTAGAACAGGTGAAATCTGCATGCACCCCTTGGGACACAGCTCCAAGGAGCGCCCACCTGAAGCGTGAACCAGGAGTTTGATGATCCCTCAGCAAGGGCCGGTAGGGCCTCCCATGTGCATCGGCCTAACCCTAACCCGAGGGTGCTTCTTCAGACTTCTATCCCCGGTTGCCTGCCCTGGTAGCCCTCTAGGTAGGGGATTCCTTCTTCACATCGCAGGCCTCTGGGTGCCGCCCACTAGGCAAATGGGAAGTTTAGCCCTGTGGAAGACCCTCGGGGCGGGAGAAATCTGCCTGTCCGATCATTCTACCAACACCTTCCTAGGACCCCCACACCACAATCCGGGAATAAGATGGTCCGCCAGGGCTACGTCCTCAACTGAGTCTCGTGGAAAGCCTAATTCTGCCCTGACAAATCAGGTCAGCCATTCTCCCAGAGCCAAAGGCTAAGCCTAGGTTACGTGATCAGACTCTGGACACCGGAGGACTGAACCCAGGTCCTCCTGTGGATGGGAAAGTCAGTCTGTAGGAAGGACTCAGCCTCTCAGGCAGAAACTGACCCTTTCCTTCTGTGCTATCCAGTACCTTCAGATATATAGAAACCAGCATGCTCCCCTGAGGGCATTCCACGCTCTTGGCCTGTCCCGTCCAAAATTCCATCGCCTGAGGATTCTGCTGAGTCCCACCCTCAACTCAGCCCTTGGTGTGCCAGTATTGTGTGGCCAGTTCCGACATGCCTTGTTCCTAAGACATAACCCTAACCCTTACTCTAACCCTCACATAAACATAACCTTAACCCTAACCCTAATCCTAACCCTTACCCTATACCTCACATGAAGCCATGGTCGGCTGCTCAGCTTTCCAACCTCAGAGGCCTGGTTCCCAAAATCTCCCGATGGAAGAACCCTGAGCCACACTGCAGAATTGCACTTGATCACTATATAAAACATGCCTGAATATATTTTTTTTATAATGATTTCATTTATTTGTTGGACAGACTGAGATCACAAGTAGGCTGTGTTTTTGTCTGAAGGAAGGGGGAATGAGGGTCCCTGCAGTGGGGAGGGCCCGGTGTCAAACTAGATTCCTCTTCCCTGGGATCTTGACCTGGGCCGAGGCAAGAGGTCACATCCAATGAGGTACACAGGTGTTCTGGAAAGCATACCCTATAGCAATGACCTTCAGCCTTAGCATAATGCGAAGCCCAAGTCATGTGCTCAGTCTTCTGTCCTCAAAGGCCTGGTTCCCAAACTCTCCCCATGGGGGAACCCTGAGCTGCCCCGCACAAATGACCTAGATTCCAATAGGAAATCATGCCCTCCCTTTTATATATTTATTATTTATGTATTTATTTATTCATTGCTTCAAGATTTTACTTTTTCACTTTGCAGGGAGCGAAAAGATGTAGGCAGTGTTGCACGCCCAGAGAAGGGAAAGAAGGCTCCCTGCTGAGGAGACAGCCCGATGTGGGGCTCCATCCCAGGACTCTGGGATCATGTCCTGAGCTGAAGGCAGTGGCCTAACCCACTGACTCACCCAGGTGTTACCAACAGCTTTCACTTGGAAATAACCTTCACGGGAATCCTGATGCAAAGCCCCTGTCCCATGCTCAGGCTTCTGTCCTCAGTAGCCTGGTCCATGAACTCTGCAGATGCGGGAACCCTGAGGTGCACCGCACAATGTCCATAGATCCCAATGGGAACGTTTGCCCTTTAGAAATGAGCTGAATCCGTAGAACAGGTGAAATCTGCATGCACCCCTTGGGACACAGCTCCAAGGAGCGCCCACCTGAAGCGGGAACCAGGAGTTTGATGATCCCTCAGCAAGGGCCGGTAGGGTCTCCCATGTGCTTCGGCCTAGCCCTAACCCGAGGGTGCTTCTTCAGACTTCTAACCCCGTTTGCCTGCCCTGGTAGCCCTCTAGGTAGGGGATTCCTTCTTCACATCGCAGGCTTCTGGGTGCCGCCCACTATGATAATGGCAAATTTAGCCCTGTGGAAGACCCTCGGGGCGGGAGAAATCTGCCTGTCCGATCATTCTACCAACACCTTCCTAGGACCCCCACACCACAATCCGGGAATAGGATGGTCCGTCATGGCTACGTCCTCAACTGAGTCCCGTGGAAAGCCTAATTCTGCCCTGACAAATCAGGTCAGCCATTCTCCCAGAGCCAAAACCTAAGCCTAGGTTACGTGATCAGACTCTGGACACCGGAGGACTGAACCCAGGTCCTCCTGTGGATGGGAAAGTCAGTCTGTAGGAAGGACTCAGCCTCTCAGGCAGAAACTGACCCTTTCCTTCTGTGCTATCCAGTACCTTCAGATATATAGAAACCAGCATGCTCCCCTGAGGGCATTCCACCCTCTTGGACTGTCCCGTCCAAAATTCCATCGCCTGAGGATTCTGCTGAGTCCCACCCTCAACTCAGCCCTTGGTGTGCCAGTATTGTGTGGCCAGTTCCGACATGCCTTGTTCCTAAGACATAACCCTAACCATTAGGCAAACCCTCACCTAAACATAACCCTAACCCTAACCCTAACCCTAACCCTAACCCTATACCTCACATGAAGCCGTGTTCGGCTGCTCAGCCTTCCAACCTCAGAGGCCTGGTTCCCAAAATCTCCCAATGGAAGAACCCTGAGCCACACTGCAGAATTGCACTTGATCACTATATAAAACATGCCTGAATATATTTATTTATTTATTTATTTATAATGATTTTATTTATTTGTTGGACAGACTGAGATCACAAGTAGGCTGTGTTTTTGTCTGAAGGAAGGGGGAATAAGGCTCCCTGCAGTGGGGAGGGCCCCGTGTCCAACTAGATTCCTCTTCCCTGGTATCTGGACCTGGGCCGAGGCAAGAGGTCACATCCAATGAGGTACACAGGTGTTCTGGAAAGCATACCCTATAGCAATGACCTTCAGCCTTAGCATAATGCGAAGCCCAAGTCATGTGCTCAGTCTTCTGTCCTCAAAGGCCTGGTTCCCAAACTCTCCCCATGGGGGAACCCTGAGCTGCCCCGCACAAATGACCTAGATTCCAATAGGAAATCATGCCCTCCCTTTTATATATTTATTATTTATGTATTTATTTATTTATTGCTTCAAGATTTTACTTTTTCACTTTGCAGGGAGCGAGAAGATGTAGGCAGTGTTGCACGCCCAGAGAAGGGAAAGAAGGCTCCCTGCTGAGGAGACAGCCCGATGTGGGGCTCCATCCCAGGACTCTGGGATCATGTCCTGAGCTGAAGGCAGTGGCCTAACCCACTGAATCACCCAGGTGTTACCAACAGCATTCACTTGTGAAATAACCTTCACGGTAATCCTGATGCAAAGCCCCTGTCCCATGCTCAGGCTTCTGTCCTCAGTAGCCTGGTCCATGAACTCTGCAGATGCGGGAACCCTGAGGTGCACCGCACAATGTCCATAGATGCCAATGGGAACGTTTGCCCTTTAGAAATGAGCTGAATCCGTAGAACAGGTGAAATCTGCATGCACCCCTTGGGACACAGCTCCAAGGAGCGCCCACCTGAAGCGGGAACCAGGAGTTTGATGATCCCTCAGCAAGGGCCGGTGGGTCTCCCATGTGCTTCGGCCTAACCCTAACCCGAGGGTGCTTCTTCAGACTTCTAACCCCGGTTGGTTGCATGCCCTGGTAGCCCTCTAGGTAGGGGATTCCTTCTTCACATCGCAGGCTTCTGGGTGCCGCCCACTATGATAATGGCAAATTTAGCCCTGTGGAAGACCCTCGGGGCAGGAGAAATCTGCCTGTCCGATCATTCTACCAACACCTTCCTAGGACCCCCACACCACAATCCGGGAATAGGATGGTCCGCCAGGGCTACGTCCTCAACTGAGTCCCGTGGAAAGCCTAATTCTGCCCTGACAAATCAGGTCAGCCATTCTCTCAGAGCCAAAACCTAAGCCTAGGTTACGTGATCAGACTCTGGACACCGGAGGACTGAACCCAGGTCCTCCTGTGGATGGGAAAGTCAGTCTGTAGGAAGGACTCAGCCTCTCAGGCAGAAACTGACCCTTTCCTTCTGTGCTATCCAGTAACTTCAGATATATAGAAACCAGCATGCTCCCCTGAGGGCATTCCACCCTCTTGGCCTGTCCCGTCCAAAATTCCATCGCCTGAGGATTCTGCTGAGTCCCACCCTCAACTCAGCCCTTTGTGTGCCAGTATTGTGTGGCCAGGTCCGACATGCCTTGTTCCTAAGACATAACCCTAACCATTACTCTAACCCTCACCTAAACATAACCCTAACCCTAACCCTAACCCTAACCCTAACCCTATACCTCACATGAAGCCGTGGTCGGCTGCTCAGCCTTCCAACCTCAGAGGCCTGGTTCCCAAAATCTCCCGATGGAAGAACCCTGAGCCACACTGCAGAATTGCACTTGATCACTATATAAAACATGCCTGAATATATTTATTTATTTATTTATTTATAATGATTTTATTTATTTGTTGGACAGACTGAGATCACAAGTAGGCTGTGTTTTTGTCTGAAGGAAGGGGGAATAAGGCTCCCTGCAGTGGGGAGGGCCCCGTGTCCAACTAGATTCCTCTTCCCTGGTATCTGGACCTGGGCCGAGGCAAGAGGTCACATCCAATGAGGTACACAGGTGTTCTGGAAAGCATACCCTATAGCAATGACCTTCAGCCTTAGCATAATGCGAAGCCCAAGTCATGTGCTCAGTCTTCTGTCCTCAAAGGCCTGGTTCCCAAACTCTCCCCATGGGGGAACCCTGAGCTGCCCCGCACAAATGACCTAGATTCCAATAGGAAATCATGCCCTCTCTTTTATATATTTATTATTCATTTATGTATTTATTTATTCATTGCTTCAAGATTTTACTTTTTCACTTTGCAGGGAGCGAAAAGATGTAGGCAGTGTTGCACGCCCAGAGAAGGGAAAGAAGGCTCCCTGCTGAGGAGACAGCCCGATGTGGGGCTCCATCCCAGGACTCTGGGATCATGTCCAGAGCTGAAGGCAGTGGCCTAACCCACTGACTCACCCAGGTGTTACCAACAGCATTCACTTGTGAAATAACCTTCACGGTATTCCTGATGCAAAGCCCCTGTCCCATGCTCAGGCTTCTGTCCTCAGTAGACTGGTCCATGAACTCTGCAGATGCGGGAACCCTGAGGTGCACCGCACAATGTCCATAGATCCCAATGGGAAAGTTTGCCCTTTAGAAATGAGCTGAATCCGTAGAACAGGTGAAATCTGCATGCACCCCTTGGGACACAGCTCCAAGGAGCGCCCACCTGAAGCGTGAACCAGGAGTTTGATGATCCCTCAGCAAGGGCCGGTAGGGCCTCCCATGTGCATCGGCCTAACCCTAACCCGAGGGTGCTTCTTCAGACTTCTATCCCCGGTTGCCTGCCCTGGTAGCCCTCTAGGTAGGGGATTCCTTCTTCACATCGCAGGCCTCTGGGTGCCGCCCACTAGGCAAATGGGAAGTTTAGCCCTGTGGAAGACCCTCGGGCCGGGAGAAATCTGCCTGTCCGATCATTCTACCAACACCTTCCTAGGACCCCCACACCACAATCCGGGAATAAGATGGTCCGCCAGGGCTACGTCCTCAACTGAGTCTCGTGGAAAGCCTAATTCTGCCCTGACAAATCAGGTCAGCCATTCTCCCAGAGCCAAAGGCTAAGCCTAGGTTACGTGATCAGACTCTGGACACCGGAGGACTGAACCCAGGTCCTCCTGTGGATGGGAAAGTCAGTCTGTAGGAAGGACTCAGCCTCTCAGGCAGAAACTGACCCTTTCCTTCTGTGCTATCCAGTACCTTCAGATATATAGAAACCAGCATGCTCCCCTGAGGGCATTCCACGCTCTTGGCCTGTCCCGTCCAAAATTCCATCGCCTGAGGATTCTGCTGAGTCCCACCCTCAACTCAGCCCTTGGTGTGCCAGTATTGTGTGGCCAGTTCCGACATGCCTTGTTCCTAAGACATAACCCTAACCCTTACTCTAACCCTCACATAAACATAACCTTAACCCTAACCCTAATCCTAACCCTTACCCTATACCTCACATGAAGCCATGGTCGGCTGCTCAGCTTTCCAACCTCAGAGGCCTGGTTCCCAAAATCTCCCGATGGAAGAACCCTGAGCCACACTGCAGAATTGCACTTGATCACTATATAAAACATGCCTGAATATATTTTTTTTATAATGATTTCATTTATTTGTTGGACAGACTGAGATCACAAGTAGGCTGTGTTTTTGTCTGAAGGAAGGGGGAATGAGGGTCCCTGCAGTGGGGAGGGCCCGGTGTCAAACTAGATTCCTCTTCCCTGGGATCTTGACCTGGGCCGAGGCAAGAGGTCACATCCAATGAGGTACACAGGTGTTCTGGAAAGCATACCCTATAGCAATGACCTTCAGCCTTAGCATAATGCGAAGCCCAAGTCATGTGCTCAGTCTTCTGTCCTCAAAGGCCTGGTTCCCAAACTCTCCCCATGGGGGAACCCTGAGCTGCCCCGCACAAATGACCTAGATTCCAATAGGAAATCATGCCCTCCCTTTTATATATTTATTATTTATGTATTTATTTATTCATTGCTTCAAGATTTTACTTTTTCACTTTGCAGGGAGCGAAAAGATGTAGGCAGTGTTGCACGCCCAGAGAAGGGAAAGAAGGCTCCCTGCTGAGGAGACAGCCCGATGTGGGGCTCCATCCCAGGACTCTGGGATCATGTCCTGAGCTGAAGGCAGTGGCCTAACCCACTGACTCACCCAGGTGTTACCAACAGCTTTCACTTGGAAATAACCTTCACGGGAATCCTGATGCAAAGCCCCTGTCCCATGCTCAGGCTTCTGTCCTCAGTAGCCTGGTCCATGAACTCTGCAGATGCGGGAACCCTGAGGTGCACCGCACAATGTCCATAGATCCCAATGGGAACGTTTGCCCTTTAGAAATGAGCTGAATCCGTAGAACAGGTGAAATCTGCATGCACCCCTTGGGACACAGCTCCAAGGAGCGCCCACCTGAAGCGGGAACCAGGAGTTTGATGATCCCTCAGCAAGGGCCGGTAGGGTCTCCCATGTGCTTCGGCCTAGCCCTAACCCGAGGGTGCTTCTTCAGACTTCTATCCTCGGTTGCCTGCCCTGGTAGCCCTCTAGGTAGGGGATTCCTTCTTCCCATCCCAGGCCTCTGGGTGCCGCCCACTATGATAATGGCAAATTTAGCCCTGTGGAAGACCCTCGGGGCGGGAGAAATCTGCCTGTCCGATCATTCTACCAACACCTTCCTAGGACCCCCACACCACAATCCGGGAATAGGATGGTCCGCCAGGGCTACGTCCTCAACTGAGTCCCGTGGAAAGCCTAATTCTGCCCTGACAAATCAGGTCAGCCATTCTCCCAGAGCCAAACCCTAAGCCTAGGTTACGTGATCAGACTCTGGACACCTGAGGACTGAACCCAGGTCCTCCTGTGGATGGGAAAGACAGTCTGTAGGAAGGACTCAGGCTCTCATGCAGAAACTGACCCTTTCCTTCTGTGCTATCCAGTACCTTCAGATATATAGAAACCAGCATGCTCCCCTGAGGGCATTCCACCCTCTTGGACTGTCCCGTCCAAAATTCCATCGCCTGAGGATTCTGCTGAGTCCCACCCTCAACTCAGCCCTTGGTGTGCCAGTATTGTGTGGCCAGTTCCGACATGCCTTGTTCCTAAGACATAACCCTAACCATTAGGCTAACCCTCACCTAAACATAACCCTAACCCTAACCCTAACCCTAACCCTAACCCTATACCTCACATGAAGCCGTGTTCGGCTGCTCAGCCTTCCAACCTCAGAGGCCTGGTTCCCAAAATCTCCCAATGGAAGAACCCTGAGCCACACTGCAGAATTGCACTTGATCACTATATAAAACATGCCTGAATATATTTATTTATTTATTTATTTATAATGATTTTATTTATTTGATGGACAGACTGAGATCACAAATAGGCTGTGTTTTTGTCTGAAGGAAGGGGGAATAAGGCTCCCTGCAGTGGGGAGGGCCCCGTGTCCAACTAGATTCCTCTTCCCTGGGATCTTGACCTGGGCCGAGGCAAGAGGTCACATCCAATGAGGTACACAGGTGTTCTGGAAAGCATACCCTATAGCAATGACCTTCAGCCTTAGCATAATGCGAAGCCCAAGTCATGTGCTCAGTCTTCTGTCCTCAAAGGCCTGGTTCCCAAACTCTCCCCATGGGGGAACCCTGAGCTGCCCCGCACAAATGACCTAGATTCCAATAGGAAATCATGCCCTCCCTTTTATATATTTATTATTTATGTATTTATTTATTTATTGCTTCAAGATTTTACTTTTTCACTTTGCAGGGAGCGAGAAGATGTAGGCAGTGTTGCACGCCCAGAGAAGGGAAAGAAGGCTCCCTGCTGAGGAGACAGCCCGATGTGGGGCTCCATCCCAGGACTCTGGGATCATGTCCTGAGCTGAAGGCAGTGGCCTAACCCACTGACTCACCCAGGTGTTACCAACAGCATTCACTTGTGAAATAACCTTCACGGTAATCCTGATGCAAAGCCCCTGTCCCATGCTCAGGCTTCTGTCCTCAGTAGCCTGGTCCATGAACTCTGCAGATGCGGGAACCCTGAGGTGCACCGCACAATGTCCATAGATGCCAATGGGAACGTTTGCCCTTTAGAAATGAGCTGAATCCGTAGAACAGGTGAAATCTGCATGCACCCCTTCGGACACAGCTCCAAGGAGCGCCCACCTGAAGCGGGAACCAGGAGTTTGATGATCCCTCAGCAAGGGCCGGTAGGGCCTCCCATGTGCATCGGCCTAACCCTAACCCGAGGGTGCTTCTTCAGACTTCTATCCCCGGTTGCCTGCCCTGGTAGCCCTCTAGGTAGGGGATTCCTTCTTCCCATCGCAGGCTTCTGGGTGCCGCCCATTATGATAAAGGGAAATTTAGCCCTGTGGAAGACCCTCGGGGCGGGAGAAATCTGCCTGTCCGATCATTCTACCAACACCTTCCTAGGACCCCCACACCACAATCCGGGAATATGATGGTCCGTCAGGGCTACGTCCTCAACTGAGTCCCGTGGAAAGCCTAATTCTGCCCTGACAAATCAGGTCAGCCATTCTCTCAGAGCCAAAACCTAAGCCTAGGTTACGTGATCAGACTCTGGACACCGGAGGACTGAACCCAGGTCCTCCTGTGGATGGGAAAGTCAGTCTGTAGGAAGGACTCAGCCTCTCAGGCAGAAACTGACCCTTTCCTTCTGTGCTATCCAGTAACTTCAGATATATAGAAACCAGCATGCTCCCCTGAGGGCATTCCACCCTCTTGGCCTGTCCCGTCCAAAATTCCATCGCCTGAGGATTCTGCTGAGTCCCACCCTCAACTCAGCCCTTTGTGTGCCAGTATTGTGTGGCCAGGTCCGACATGCCTTGTTCCTAAGACATAACCCTAACCATTACTCTAACCCTCACCTAAACATAACCCTAACCCTAACCCTAACCCTAACCCTAACCCTATACCTCACATGAAGCCGTGGTCGGCTGCTCAGCCTTCCAACCTCAGAGGCCTGGTTCCCAAAATCTCCCGATGGAAGAACCCTGAGCCACACTGCAGAATTGCACTTGATCACTATATAAAACATGCCTGAATATATTTATTTATTTATTTATTTATAATGATTTTATTTATTTGTTGGACAGACTGAGATCACAAGTAGGCTGTGTTTTTGTCTGAAGGAAGGGGGAATAAGGCTCCCTGCAGTGGGGAGGGCCCCGTGTCCAACTAGATTCCTCTTCCCTGGGATCTTGACCTGGGCCGAGGCAAGAGGTCACATCCAATGAGGTACACAGGTGTTCTGGAAAGCATACCCTATAGCAATGACCTTCAGCCTTAGCATAATGCGAAGCCCAAGTCATGTGCTCAGTCTTCTGTCCTCAAAGGCCTGGTTCCCAAACTCTCCCCATGGGGGAACCCTGAGCTGCCCCGCACAAATGACCTAGATTCCAATAGAAAATCATGCCCTCCCTTTTATATATTTATTATTTATGTATTTATTTATTTATTGCTTCAAGATTTTACTTTTTCACTTTGCAGGGAGCGAGAAGATGTAGGCAGTGTTGCACGCCCAGAGAAGGGAAAGAAGGCTCCCTGCTGAGGAGACAGCCCGATGTGGGGCTCCATCCCAGGACTCTGGGATCATGTCCTGAGCTGAAGGCAGTGGCCTAACCCACTGAATCACCCAGGTGTTACCAACAGCATTCACTTGTGAAATAACCTTCACGGTAATCCTGATGCAAAGCCCCTGTCCCATGCTCAGGCTTCTGTCCTCAGTAGCCTGGTCCATGAACTCTGCAGATGCGGGAACCCTGAGGTGCACCGCACAATGTCCATAGATGCCAATGGGAACGTTTGCCCTTTAGAAATGAGCTGAATCCGTAGAACAGGTGAAATCTGCATGCACCCCTTGGGACACAGCTCCAAGGAGCGCCCACCTGAAGCGGGAACCAGGAGTTTGATGATCCCTCAGCAAGGGCCGGTGGGTCTCCCATGTGCTTCGGCCTAACCCTAACCCGAGGGTGCTTCTTCAGACTTCTAACCCCGGTTGGTTGCATGCCCTGGTAGCCCTCTAGGTAGGGGATTCCTTCTTCACATCGCAGGCTTCTGGGTGCCGCCCACTATGATAATGGCAAATTTAGCCCTGTGGAAGACCCTCGGGGCAGGAGAAATCTGCCTGTCCGATCATTCTACCAACACCTTCCTAGGACCCCCACACCACAATCCGGGAATAGGATGGTCCGCCAGGGCTACGTCCTCAACTGAGTCCCGTGGAAAGCCTAATTCTGCCCTGACAAATCAGGTCAGCCATTCTCTCAGAGCCAAAACCTAAGCCTAGGTTACGTGATCAGACTCTGGACACCGGAGGACTGAACCCAGGTCCTCCTGTGGATGGGAAAGTCAGTCTGTAGGAAGGACTCAGCCTCTCAGGCAGAAACTGACCCTTTCCTTCTGTGCTATCCAGTAACTTCAGATATATAGAAACCAGCATGCTCCCCTGAGGGCATTCCACCCTCTTGGCCTGTCCCGTCCAAAATTCCATCGCCTGAGGATTCTGCTGAGTCCCACCCTCAACTCAGCCCTTTGTGTGCCAGTATTGTGTGGCCAGGTCCGACATGCCTTGTTCCTAAGACATAACCCTAACCATTACTCTAACCCTCACCTAAACATAACCCTAACCCTAACCCTAACCCTAACCCTAACCCTATACCTCACATGAAGCCGTGGTCGGCTGCTCAGCCTTCCAACCTCAGAGGCCTGGTTCCCAAAATCTCCCGATGGAAGAACCCTGAGCCACACTGCAGAATTGCACTTGATCACTATATAAAACATGCCTGAATATATTTATTTATTTATTTATTTATAATGATTTTATTTATTTGTTGGACAGACTGAGATCACAAGTAGGCTGTGTTTTTGTCTGAAGGAAGGGGGAATAAGGCTCCCTGCAGTGGGGAGGGCCCCGTGTCCAACTAGATTCCTCTTCCCTGGTATCTGGACCTGGGCCGAGGCAAGAGGTCACATCCAATGAGGTACACAGGTGTTCTGGAAAGCATACCCTATAGCAATGACCTTCAGCCTTAGCATAATGCGAAGCCCAAGTCATGTGCTCAGTCTTCTGTCCTCAAAGGCCTGGTTCCCAAACTCTCCCCATGGGGGAACCCTGAGCTGCCCCGCACAAATGACCTAGATTCCAATAGGAAATCATGCCCTCTCTTTTATATATTTATTATTCATTTATGTATTTATTTATTCATTGCTTCAAGATTTTACTTTTTCACTTTGCAGGGAGCGAAAAGATGTAGGCAGTGTTGCACGCCCAGAGAAGGGAAAGAAGGCTCCCTGCTGAGGAGACAGCCCGATGTGGGGCTCCATCCCAGGACTCTGGGATCATGTCCAGAGCTGAAGGCAGTGGCCTAACCCACTGACTCACCCAGGTGTTACCAACAGCATTCACTTGTGAAATAACCTTCACGGTATTCCTGATGCAAAGCCCCTGTCCCATGCTCAGGCTTCTGTCCTCAGTAGACTGGTCCATGAACTCTGCAGATGCGGGAACCCTGAGGTGCACCGCACAATGTCCATAGATCCCAATGGGAAAGTTTGCCCTTTAGAAATGAGCTGAATCCGTAGAACAGGTGAAATCTGCATGCACCCCTTGGGACACAGCTCCAAGGAGCGCCCACCTGAAGCGTGAACCAGGAGTTTGATGATCCCTCAGCAAGGGCCGGTAGGGCCTCCCATGTGCATCGGCCTAACCCTAACCCGAGGGTGCTTCTTCAGACTTCTATCCCCGGTTGCCTGCCCTGGTAGCCCTCTAGGTAGGGGATTCCTTCTTCACATCGCAGGCCTCTGGGTGCCGCCCACTAGGCAAATGGGAAGTTTAGCCCTGTGGAAGACCCTCGGGCCGGGAGAAATCTGCCTGTCCGATCATTCTACCAACACCTTCCTAGGACCCCCACACCACAATCCGGGAATAAGATGGTCCGCCAGGGCTACGTCCTCAACTGAGTCTCGTGGAAAGACTAATTCTGCCCTGACAAATCAGGTCAGCCATTCTCCCAGAGCCAAAGGCTAAGCCTAGGTTACGTGATCAGACTCTGGACACCGGAGGACTAAACCCAGGTCCTCCTGTGGATGGGAAAGTCAGTCTGTAGGAAGGACTCAGCCTCTCAGGCAGAAACTGACCCTTTCCTTCTGTGCTATCCAGTACCTTCAGATATATAGAAACCAGCATGCTCCCCTGAGGGCATTCCACGCTCTTGGCCTGTCCCGTCCAAAATTCCATCGCCTGAGGATTCTGCTGAGTCCCACCCTCAACTCAGCCCTTGGTGTGCCAGTATTGTGTGGCCAGTTCCGACATGCCTTGTTCCTAAGACATAACCCTAACCCTTACTCTAACCCTCACATAAACATAACCTTAACCCTAACCCTAATCCTAACCCTTACCCTATACCTCACATGAAGCCATGGTCGGCTGCTCAGCTTTCCAACCTCAGAGGCCTGGTTCCCAAAATCTCCCGATGGAAGAACCCTGAGCCACACTGCAGAATTGCACTTGATCACTATATAAAACATGCCTGAATATATTTTTTTTATAATGATTTCATTTATTTGTTGGACAGACTGAGATCACAAGTAGGCTGTGTTTTTGTCTGAAGGAAGGGGGAATGAGGGTCCCTGCAGTGGGGAGGGCCCGGTGTCAAACTAGATTCCTCTTCCCTGGGATCTTGACCTGGGCCGAGGCAAGAGGTCACATCCAATGAGGTACACAGGTGTTCTGGAAAGCATACCCTATAGCAATGACCTTCAGCCTTAGCATAATGCGAAGCCCAAGTCATGTGCTCAGTCTTCTGTCCTCAAAGGCCTGGTTCCCAAACTCTCCCCATGGGGGAACCCTGAGCTGCCCCGCACAAATGACCTAGATTCCAATAGGAAATCATGCCCTCCCTTTTATATATTTATTATTTATGTATTTATTTATTCATTGCTTCAAGATTTTACTTTTTCACTTTGCAGGGAGCGAAAAGATGTAGGCAGTGTTGCACGCCCAGAGAAGGGAAAGAAGGCTCCCTGCTGAGGAGACAGCCCGATGTGGGGCTCCATCCCAGGACTCTGGGATCATGTCCTGAGCTGAAGGCAGTGGCCTAACCCACTGACTCACCCAGGTGTTACCAACAGCTTTCACTTGGAAATAACCTTCACGGGAATCCTGATGCAAAGCCCCTGTCCCATGCTCAGGCTTCTGTCCTCAGTAGCCTGGTCCATGAACTCTGCAGATGCGGGAACCCTGAGGTGCACCGCACAATGTCCATAGATCCCAATGGGAACGTTTGCCCTTTAGAAATGAGCTGAATCCGTAGAACAGGTGAAATCTGCATGCACCCCTTGGGACACAGCTCCAAGGAGCGCCCACCTGAAGCGGGAACCAGGAGTTTGATGATCCCTCAGCAAGGGCCGGTAGGGTCTCCCATGTGCTTCGGCCTAGCCCTAACCCGAGGGTGCTTCTTCAGACTTCTATCCTCGGTTGCCTGCCCTGGTAGCCCTCTAGGTAGGGGATTCCTTCTTCCCATCCCAGGCCTCTGGGTGCCGCCCACTATGATAATGGCAAATTTAGCCCTGTGGAAGACCCTCGGGGCGGGAGAAATCTGCCTGTCCGATCATTCTACCAACACCTTCCTAGGACCCCCACACCACAATCCGGGAATAGGATGGTCCGCCAGGGCTACGTCCTCAACTGAGTCCCGTGGAAAGCCTAATTCTGCCCTGACAAATCAGGTCAGCCATTCTCCCAGAGCCAAACCCTAAGCCTAGGTTACGTGATCAGACTCTGGACACCTGAGGACTGAACCCAGGTCCTCCTGTGGATGGGAAAGACAGTCTGTAGGAAGGACTCAGGCTCTCATGCAGAAACTGACCCTTTCCTTCTGTGCTATCCAGTACCTTCAGATATATAGAAACCAGCATGCTCCCCTGAGGGCATTCCACCCTCTTGGACTGTCCCGTCCAAAATTCCATCGCCTGAGGATTCTGCTGAGTCCCACCCTCAACTCAGCCCTTGGTGTGCCAGTATTGTGTGGCCAGTTCCGACATGCCTTGTTCCTAAGACATAACCCTAACCATTAGGCTAACCCTCACCTAAACATAACCCTAACCCTAACCCTAACCCTAACCCTAACCCTATACCTCACATGAAGCCGTGTTCGGCTGCTCAGCCTTCCAACCTCAGAGGCCTGGTTCCCAAAATCTCCCAATGGAAGAACCCTGAGCCACACTGCAGAATTGCACTTGATCACTATATAAAACATGCCTGAATATATTTATTTATTTATTTATTTATAATGATTTTATTTATTTGATTGACAGACTGAGATCACAAATAGGCTGTGTTTTTGTCTGAAGGAAGGGGGAATAAGGCTCCCTGCAGTGGGGAGGGCCCCGTGTCCAACTAGATTCCTCTTCCCTGGGATCTTGACCTGGGCCGAGGCAAGAGGTCACATCCAATGAGGTACACAGGTGTTCTGGAAAGCATACCCTATAGCAATGACCTTCAGCCTTAGCATAATGCGAAGCCCAAGTCATGTGCTCAGTCTTCTGTCCTCAAAGGCCTGGTTCCCAAACTCTCCCCATGGGGGAACCCTGAGCTGCCCCGCACAAATGACCTAGATTCCAATAGGAAATCATGCCCTCCCTTTTATATATTTATTATTTATGTATTTATTTATTTATTGCTTCAAGATTTTACTTTTTCACTTTGCAGGGAGCGAGAAGATGTAGGCAGTGTTGCACGCCCAGAGAAGGGAAAGAAGGCTCCCTGCTGAGGAGACAGCCCGATGTGGGGCTCCATCCCAGGACTCTGGGATCATGTCCTGAGCTGAAGGCAGTGGCCTAACCCACTGACTCACCCAGGTGTTACCAACAGCATTCACTTGTGAAATAACCTTCACGGTAATCCTGATGCAAAGCCCCTGTCCCATGCTCAGGCTTCTGTCCTCAGTAGCCTGGTCCATGAACTCTGCAGATGCGGGAACCCTGAGGTGCACCGCACAATGTCCATAGATGCCAATGGGAACGTTTGCCCTTTAGAAATGAGCTGAATCCGTAGAACAGGTGAAATCTGCATGCACCCCTTCGGACACAGCTCCAAGGAGCGCCCACCTGAAGCGGGAACCAGGAGTTTGATGATCCCTCAGCAAGGGCCGGTAGGGCCTCCCATGTGCATCGGCCTAACCCTAACCCGAGGGTGCTTCTTCAGACTTCTATCCCCGGTTGCCTGCCCTGGTAGCCCTCTAGGTAGGGGATTCCTTCTTCCCATCGCAGGCTTCTGGGTGCCGCCCATTATGATAAAGGGAAATTTAGCCCTGTGGAAGACCCTCGGGGCGGGAGAAATCTGCCTGTCCGATCATTCTACCAACACCTTCCTAGGACCCCCACACCACAATCCGGGAATATGATGGTCCGTCAGGGCTACGTCCTCAACTGAGTCCCGTGGAAAGCCTAATTCTGCCCTGACAAATCAGGTCAGCCATTCTCTCAGAGCCAAAACCTAAGCCTAGGTTACGTGATCAGACTCTGGACACCGGAGGACTGAACCCAGGTCCTCCTGTGGATGGGAAAGTCAGTCTGTAGGAAGGACTCAGCCTCTCAGGCAGAAACTGACCCTTTCCTTCTGTGCTATCCAGTAACTTCAGATATATAGAAACCAGCATGCTCCCCTGAGGGCATTCCACCCTCTTGGCCTGTCCCGTCCAAAATTCCATCGCCTGAGGATTCTGCTGAGTCCCACCCTCAACTCAGCCCTTTGTGTGCCAGTATTGTGTGGCCAGGTCCGACATGCCTTGTTCCTAAGACATAACCCTAACCATTACTCTAACCCTCACCTAAACATAACCCTAACCCTAACCCTAACCCTAACCCTAACCCTATACCTCACATGAAGCCGTGGTCGGCTGCTCAGCCTTCCAACCTCAGAGGCCTGGTTCCCAAAATCTCCCGATGGAAGAACCCTGAGCCACACTGCAGAATTGCACTTGATCACTATATAAAACATGCCTGAATATATTTATTTATTTATTTATTTATAATGATTTTATTTATTTGTTGGACAGACTGAGATCACAAGTAGGCTGTGTTTTTGTCTGAAGGAAGGGGGAATAAGGCTCCCTGCAGTGGGGAGGGCCCCGTGTCCAACTAGATTCCTCTTCCCTGGTATCTGGACCTGGGCCGAGGCAAGAGGTCACATCCAATGAGGTACACAGGTGTTCTGGAAAGCATACCCTATAGCAATGACCTTCAGCCTTAGCATAATGCGAAGCCCAAGTCATGTGCTCAGTCTTCTGTCCTCAAAGGCCTGGTTCCCAAACTCTCCCCATGGGGGAACCCTGAGCTGCCCCGCACAAATGACCTAGATTCCAATAGGAAATCATGCCCTCCCTTTTATATATTTATTATTTATGTATTTATTTATTTATTGCTTCAAGATTTTACTTTTTCACTTTGCAGGGAGCGAGAAGATGTAGGCAGTGTTGCACGCCCAGAGAAGGGAAAGAAGGCTCCCTGCTGAGGAGACAGCCCGATGTGGGGCTCCATCCCAGGACTCTGGGATCATGTCCTGAGCTGAAGGCAGTGGCCTAACCCACTGAATCACCCAGGTGTTACCAACAGCATTCACTTGTGAAATAACCTTCACGGTAATCCTGATGCAAAGCCCCTGTCCCATGCTCAGGCTTCTGTCCTCAGTAGCCTGGTCCATGAACTCTGCAGATGCGGGAACCCTGAGGTGCACCGCACAATGTCCATAGATGCCAATGGGAACGTTTGCCCTTTAGAAATGAGCTGAATCCGTAGAACAGGTGAAATCTGCATGCACCCCTTGGGACACAGCTCCAAGGAGCGCCCACCTGAAGCGGGAACCAGGAGTTTGATGATCCCTCAGCAAGGGCCGGTGGGTCTCCCATGTGCTTCGGCCTAACCCTAACCCGAGGGTGCTTCTTCAGACTTCTAACCCCGGTTGGTTGCATGCCCTGGTAGCCCTCTAGGTAGGGGATTCCTTCTTCACATCGCAGGCTTCTGGGTGCCGCCCACTATGATAATGGCAAATTTAGCCCTGTGGAAGACCCTCGGGGCAGGAGAAATCTGCCTGTCCGATCATTCTACCAACACCTTCCTAGGACCCCCACACCACAATCCGGGAATAGGATGGTCCGCCAGGGCTACGTCCTCAACTGAGTCCCGTGGAAAGCCTAATTCTGCCCTGACAAATCAGGTCAGCCATTCTCTCAGAGCCAAAACCTAAGCCTAGGTTACGTGATCAGACTCTGGACACCGGAGGACTGAACCCAGGTCCTCCTGTGGATGGGAAAGTCAGTCTGTAGGAAGGACTCAGCCTCTCAGGCAGAAACTGACCCTTTCCTTCTGTGCTATCCAGTAACTTCAGATATATAGAAACCAGCATGCTCCCCTGAGGGCATTCCACCCTCTTGGCCTGTCCCGTCCAAAATTCCATCGCCTGAGGATTCTGCTGAGTCCCACCCTCAACTCAGCCCTTTGTGTGCCAGTATTGTGTGGCCAGGTCCGACATGCCTTGTTCCTAAGACATAACCCTAACCATTACTCTAACCCTCACCTAAACATAACCCTAACCCTAACCCTAACCCTAACCCTAACCCTATACCTCACATGAAGCCGTGGTCGGCTGCTCAGCCTTCCAACCTCAGAGGCCTGGTTCCCAAAATCTCCCGATGGAAGAACCCTGAGCCACACTGCAGAATTGCACTTGATCACTATATAAAACATGCCTGAATATATTTATTTATTTATTTATTTATAATGATTTTATTTATTTGTTGGACAGACTGAGATCACAAGTAGGCTGTGTTTTTGTCTGAAGGAAGGGGGAATAAGGCTCCCTGCAGTGGGGAGGGCCCCGTGTCCAACTAGATTCCTCTTCCCTGGTATCTGGACCTGGGCCGAGGCAAGAGGTCACATCCAATGAGGTACACAGGTGTTCTGGAAAGCATACCCTATAGCAATGACCTTCAGCCTTAGCATAATGCGAAGCCCAAGTCATGTGCTCAGTCTTCTGTCCTCAAAGGCCTGGTTCCCAAACTCTCCCCATGGGGGAACCCTGAGCTGCCCCGCACAAATGACCTAGATTCCAATAGGAAATCATGCCCTCTCTTTTATATATTTATTATTTATTTATTTATTTATTTATTGCTTCAAGATTTTACTTTTCACTTTGCAGGGCGCGAAAAGATGTAGGCAGTGTTGCTTGCCCAGAGAAGGGAAAGAAGGCTCCCTGCTGAGGAGACAGCCCGATGTGGGGCTCCATCCCAGGACTCTGGGATCATGTCCTGAGCTGAAGGCAGTGGCCTAACCCACTGACTCACCCAGGTGTTACCAACAGCATTCACTTGTGAAATAACCTTCAAGGTAATCCTGATGCAAAGCCCCTGTCCCATGCTCAGGCTTCTGTCCTCAGTAGCCTGGTCCATGAACTCTGCAGATGCGGGAACCCTGAGGTGCACCTCACAATGTCCATAGATCCCAATGGGAACGTTTGCCCTTTAGAAATGAGCTGAATCCGTAGAACAGGTGAAATCTGCATGCACCCCTTCGGACACAGCTCCAAGGAGCGCCCACCTGAAGCGGGAACCAGGAGTTTGATGATCCCTCAGCAAGGGCCGGTAGGGTCTCCCATGTGCATCGGCCTAACCCTAACCCGAGGGTGCTTCTTCAGACTTCTATCCCCGGTTGCCTGCCCTGGTAGCCCTCTAGGTAGGGGATTCCTTCTTCACATCGCAGGCCTCTGGGTGCCGCCCACTAGGCAAATGGGAAGTTTAGCCCTGTGGAAGAACCTCGGGGCGGGAGAAATCTGCCTGTCCGATCATTCTAACAACACCTTCCTAGGACCCCCACACCACAATCCGGGAATAGGATGGTCCGTCATGGCTACGTCCTCAACTGAGACCCGTGGAAAGCCTAATTCTGCCCTGACAAATCAGGTCAGCCATTCTCCCAGAGCCAAAGGCTAAGCCTAGGTTACGTGATCAGACTCTGGACACCGGAGGACTGAACCCAGGTCCTCCTGTGGATGGGAAAGTCAGTCTGTAGGAAGGACTCAGCCTCTCAGGCAGAAACTGACCCTTTCCTTCTGTGCTATCCAGTACCTTCAGATATATAGAAACCAGCATGCTCCCCTGAGGCCATTCCACCCTCTTGGCCTGTCCCGTCCAAAATTCCATCGCCTGAGGATTCTGCTGAGTCCCACCCTCAACTCAGCCCTTGGTGCGCCAGTATTGTGTGGCCAGTTCCGACATGCCTTGTTCCTAAGACAGAACCATAACCCTTACTCTAACCCTCACCTAAACATAACCCTTACCCTAACACTAACCCTAACCCTTACCCTATACCTCACCTGAAGTCGTTGCCGGCTGCTCAGCCTTCCAACCTCAGAGGCCTGGTTTCCAAAAATCTCCCGATGGAAGAACCCTGAGCCACACTGCAGAATTGCACTTGATCACTATATAAAACATGCCTGAATGTATATTTTTTATAATGATTTTATTTATTTGTTGGACAGACTGAGATCACAAGTAGGCTGTGTTTTTGTCTGAAGGAAGGGGGAATGAGGCTCCCTGCAGTGGGGAGGGCCCGGTGTCAAACTAGATTCCTCTTCCCTGGGATCTTGACCTGGGTCGAGGCAAGAGGTCACATCCAATGAGGTACACAGGTGTTCTGGAAAGCATACCCTATAGCAATGACCTTCAACCTTAGCATAATGCGAAGCCCATGTCATGTGCTCAGTCTTCTGTCCTCAAAGGCCTGGTTCCCAAACTCTCCCCATGGGGGAACCCTGAGCTGCCCCGCACAAATGACCTAGATTCCAATAGGAAATCATGCCCTCTCTTTTATATATTTATTATTTATATATTTATTTATTCATTGCTTCAAGATTTTACTTTTTCAATTTGCAGGGAGCGAAAAGATGTAGGCAGTGTTGCACGCCCGGAGAAGGGAAAGAAGGCTCCCTGCTGAGGAGACAGCCGATGTGGGGCTCCATCCCAGGAC